>NW_024070201.1:9485713-9632316 GCF_014754425.2 Oryx dammah
AAAAAAAAAAAAAAAAAAAAAAAAAAAAAAAAAAAAAAAAACTAAGATCATGGCATCTGATCCCATTACTTCATGGCTAATAAAAGGGGAAAAAGTCTAAGCACTATAGATTTAATTTTCTTGAGCTCCAAAGTCACTGCAGATGGTGACTGCATCCATGAAATTAAAAGATGCTTGCTCCTTGGAAGAAAGGCTATGACAAACCAAGACAGTGTAGTAAAAAGCAGAGACATCATTTTGCCGGTAAAGTCTGTACAGTCAAAGCTATGGTTTTTTCCAGTAGTCATGTATAGATATGACATGTGTACTATAAGGAAAGTTGAGCACTCAAGAACTGATGCGTTTCTAATTGTGGTACTGGAGAAGACTCTTGAGAGTGCCTTGGACTGCAAGGAGGGCAAACCAGTCAATCCTAAAGGAAATCAACCCAGAATATTAATTGGATAGTACTTCCATATTCATTAAAAGGACTGTTACTGAAGCTCTAATACTTTGGTCAACTGCTATGAAAGAGTTAACTCATTGAAAAAGACACTGATGATAAAAATTAAAGGTAAAAGGAGAAGAGGGAGACAGAGAATGAGATGGTTAGATGGCATCACCAACTCAATGGATATGAATTTGAGCAAACTCTGGGACATAGTAGAAGCACCTGGCATGCGGCATTCCATGGGGCTGCAAAAAGTCAGATATGACTTAGTGACTGAAGAATAACAAATAGACCCAGATAAATAATGTTTCTAATTATCATCTTGGTAATAAGAATACTTAAATGTTTTCATAACTATGTATATATGTTTATATATATACATATACATATATATAATGTTTTTACAGTATATATATATATATATATATATATACACACACACTGTGTATATATGTGTGGGATATACAGATAGAGGTCAATCCCACACATATATACACAGTCACACAGCACACAACACACACATATATATGTATGTATATATGTGTGTGAGTGTGTGTGTATGTGTATGTATGTGTGTGCATGCTAAGTTGCTTCATTCATATCTGACTCTGCAACCCAATGGACTGTAGCCCATGAGGCTTCTGTCCATGGGATTCTCTAGGCAAGAATACTGGAGTGAGTTGCCACACCCTCCTCCAGGGGATCTTCCCGATCCAGGCATCAAACCCATGTCTCTTATGTCTCCTGCATTGAAGGTGGCATCTTTACCAGTAGTGCCACCTGGGAAGGCTATGTATGCACCCACACATATTTTTTTTCTATGTTTCCATATATTTTGGGTCTAAACTCATTTTTTAATTTACAAAACCTTTATAGTATCTAATGCTCAGAAGTAGTAATATAGGGAAGAGCTGGTAGTGTTTTCTCTGGGTCAGATATAACATTCAATTATTAATATCTCCTTTCATGTCATATTGATTATATTTTATTAAGCCTCAAGTGGCACTTAAACTGAAACAGTAATTTGATTTGAATCTCAACTGAGAAAGCTATTGAACCAGAAATCAATCACTCACTGATAACTACTTAAATGTCTTTGATTCCTCATAAATATCACTACCTAACACCCACCACAGAACTTTGTATTATTAAATTTTCAGTTAGAGATAATATTAACCAAAAGAGAGAACTTGTGAGATGATCTCAAATTCACTGTAGTCATTCATGTAATTCATTAATTCACAAATAAATATATAAATACATATTAGTTGTGAGGCTTTATTTTTGGTACTGAGGACAAAATCCAAAAATGCAAGAATAAAAGACCACTTGTTTTTAAGGATGTAACTCTTTGGTCAGGGAAGAAGGGCAGAGACAAGTAGTAAAGAATAAATCAGTAAATTCTGGAGACTTCCCTGGCAACCAGTGGTTAAGAGTCTGTGTTTCCACTGCAGGGGGCATGGGTTCAATTCCTGATTTGGGAACTAGGACCCCACAGGCTACATGGTATGACCATTAAAAAAATGTTTGTATTAGGTGTCATAAATACTAAAGAGAAATATAAACAGACAGTGGAAATAAAGTGGCCTCAGTGCTATTTTATATATTTATATTATTGGATATCATGTGCAGAAGATTATATTTAAAAAATACCTGTTCATACCAAACTATTGTCAGTGGTACTGCCTTGTTATTATTTTATTTAATTACTTAGTTTATTTTATTCTTTTCCTCATTTCTCCACATTGAGTTCTCAGATAAAAGCAACTGTTCTAATATACTCAGTGTATATCATACTGCTTGTGTATGTTTTCATAAACTAGTTTTTATAAGATTAATTGTAGTGAATTTAGAGATCTCATTTTCTTTCTCACTTCTGTTTTTTATCTAATTCTAAGCTTTTCTACACATACATCTAGTCAACTGCTTATAAGTTCAGCACATTAAACCAGAGAATTCATTCACCATATTGTATTCATTCATTCTAGGGGTGATGTTTAGTGTAAGACCTTTGGTCTGCCAATGGTCTTTGTATAGCATGGTAAACTATATATTTAAAGTTTACACAAAAATTATATTGGGATTCTATCATAGTTTTACAAACCATATATCTTCAACATTGGAATTCCATTCTAATATCATCTATTATAATTTATTCTTCAAAGCTTATATTCCTTCTACAAGAGCCAAGCTGATACGTATGAATGGAATAATTGAACACAGCCAATGATACTGACTGGGAGACAGACCAAATCAGTCAGACAGTTATGCCTATTAGAAAGTTCTCTTTTATCACTTGAGGAACAAATCTAGTGAAAAAGTAAAAATAGAAAAGGATGACTAGCAAAAGAGTGTCAAGTAAGAGATAATATCATGAAATAGCTTAGAAAGATAGAAATATGTTAACCCAAAAGTTCAGTTGAAATGTTTCCAGCATGGGGATAGAAGTGTCTAAAGTCCATGAGTCTGAGTATTATAGCAGAAGGATTCCCACAAACTTTAAAGATAAAGTGTGGAAGAAAATTATGTAATGGGCAAGGCCAAAGAAGAGTTAAAAGTAATTATATTTCTTCTTAGGTTTGTATCCAAAATATATTACACATGGTATTTAAGCTAACGACATAGTCTAAAATTCTCTTTAAACTCTATGAGAAATTCAATGCCTTACATTATATGCAATCTGTGAAAGATGCAAGGTTCCCTTCTCATGTGTGTTTTCAAGAGAACAAACAGAAATAATTTAACATTTATGATGTAAAGCATTCTGGTTGTCTATTAAAAAATCAGAAATAATTTTGTGGAGTGGCTTGCTTTAGCCAGTGAGAGAAAAGAAAAAATTAAAACTGTATTCTAAAATTCAGCAAGGAACTAATCTGTGCTTCTCTGCGTCTCCATATTGTTTTTTCATAAGCATCAAACCAAAGGCAGATAGCTTCAGGTACTTTCAAGAGAGAGAAAACATTCCTAACACTCCAGTTGCTAGTGGAGTTCAGTTCAGTTCAGTTCAGTCGCTCAGTCGTGTCCGACTCTTTGCGACCCCATGAATCGCAGCACACCAGGCCTGCCTGTTCAACACCATCTCCCGGAGTTCACTCAGACTCACGTCCATCAAGTCCGTGATGCCATCCAGCCATCTCATCCTCGGTCGTCCCTTTCTCCTCCTGCCCCAATCCCTCCCAGCATCAGAGTCTTTTCCAATAAGTCAACTCTTCTCATGAGGTGGCCAAAGTACTGGAGTTTCAGCTTCAGCATCATTTCTTCCAAAGAAATCC
Organism: Oryx dammah; assembly: GCF_014754425.2. Taxonomy (NCBI): domain Eukaryota; kingdom Metazoa; phylum Chordata; class Mammalia; order Artiodactyla; family Bovidae; genus Oryx; species Oryx dammah. The sequence goes on from NW_024070201.1 coordinate 9,489,416, forward strand.
CAGGGTTGATCTCCTTCAGAATGGACTGGTTGGATCTCCTTGCAGTCCAAGGGACTCTCAAGAGTCTTCTCCAACACCACAGTACAAAAGCATAAATTCTTCGGCGCTCAGCCTTCTTCACAGTCCAACTCTCACATCCATACATGACCACAGGAAAAACCATAGCCTTGACTAGACGGACCTTAGTCGGCAAAGTAGTGGAGTTACTACTGATATTCTCATATTTGTAAATGGAGGTTGTGAGAGTAGGAATGAGGTTGTATTTCAATGTCAGGGATGGGTATAAAGTCTAAATTATCTAAATGATGAAGATTCATTAATAAATCTATTTTATAAAATGAGGTCTTCAATTTTTAGAATAAGTTGAGAAAAAAGAAAGCAAATTAGAACTTGCTTAGAAAGAGGGATATAAAATAATGCAGTTGGTCCTTCATATTCACAGTTCTGCCATGTGTAGATTCAGAGAAAAACTAGAAAAAAAAATGCAGAAATTTCCAAAAAGCAAACTTGTATTTGCCAAGTGTTACAAACTATTCATATAGCATTTGTAAATGCATTCATAACTATTTCCATAGCATTTGGATTGTATTTTTTATTATAAGCAATCCACAGAAAATTTAAACTATACAGGAGGATGTACACGGGTTACATGCAAATACTTTCCATTTTATTATAAGAAACATGACCACTTGAAGTTTTGGTGTTAGTACGGGGTCCTGGGACCAGTCTTCCATGGACATAGAAAGGTGATCATACAATAAAGTTTAAAAACAAACACAGCAACAGCAAAAACTCTAGAGATTAGGGAGGAGGGAGGGGGGTTCAGGATGGGGAACACGTGTATATCTGTGGCGGATTCATGTTGATGTATGGCAAAACCAATACAATATTGTCAAGTAAAAAAGAAAAAAGTATAAACTAAAAACAGCATGACTTTCTGTAAAATATTAAAAAAATTCTACATGAATATCAATTGTAATAAGGCATTTGTTGACATGATAAAAATAATCAAAAATAAGACCAACATGTAGAAATGCTGTAGTTTAAGACAAATATACTATACTACTGTAAAAAAAAGTCCCGACTCCCTAAAATATGAGTTATTACTGCTTCTTTAAAAAGTGACAAGTCGAGCCTTGCTCTAACCACATCTCATAAACAAATAAACAAACAAAAACAAGCAAAAAAAAAAACACACTTATTAGTTTGGCAGAAAAGTAATTGTGGTTTCAGACTATTAACTTGAAGTTATAAAACTAGGCTGAAATACCTCTTTATTAATCAAAATAGGAACCATTAAAATGAACACATTGTAATCAAATAAGTTTGTTTATTCCTGTTCAGTTCAGGTCAGTCGCTCAGTCGTGTCCGACTCTTTGCGACCCCATGATTCACAGCACACCAGGCCTCCCTGTTCATCATCATCTCCTGGAGTTCACTCAAACTCACGTCCATCGAGTCGGTGATGCCATCCAGCCATCTCATCCTGGGTCGTCCCCTTCTCCTCCTGCCCCCAATCTCTCCCAGCATCAGAGTCTTTTCCAATGAGTCAACTCTTTGCATGAGGTGTCCACAGTACTGGAGCTTCAGCTTTAGCATCATTCCTTCCAAAGAAATCCCAGGGTTGATCTCCTTCAGAATGGACTGGTTGGATCTCCTTGCAGTCCAAGGGACTCTCAAGAGTCTTCTCCAACACCACAGTTCAAACACATCAATTCTTCGGTGCTCAGCCTTCTTCACAGTCTAACTCTCACATCCATACATGACCACAGGAAAATCCATAGCCTTGACTAGACGGACCTTAGTCAGCAAAGTAATGTCTCTGCTTTTGAATATACTGTCTAGGTTGGTCATAAGTTTTCTTCCAGAGAGTAAGCGTCTTTTAATTTCATGGCTGCAGTCACCATCTGCAGTGATTTCGGAGCCCCCCAAAATAAAGTCTGACACTGTTTCCACTGTTTCCCCATCTATTTCCCATGAAGTGATGGGACCAGATGCCATGATCTTCATTTTCTGAATGTTGAACTTTAAGCCAACTTTTTCACTCTCCTCTTTCACTCTCATCAAGAGGCTTTTTAGCTCCTCTTCACTTTCTGCCATAAGGGTGGTGTCATCTGCATATCTGAGGTTATTGATATTTCTCTCAGCAATCTTGATTCAAGCTTGTGTTTCTTCCAGTCCAGCATTTCTCATGATGTACTCTGCATAGAAGTTCAATAAGCAGGGTGACAACATACAGCCTTGACATACTCCTTTCCCTATTTGGAACCAGTCTGTTGTTCCATGTTCTAACTTTTGCTTCCTGACCTGCATACAGATTTCTCAAGAGGCAGGTCAGGTGGTCTGGTATTCCCATCTCTTTCAGAATTTTCCACAGTTTATTGTGATCCACACAGTCAAAGGCTTTGGCATAGTCAATAAAGTAGAAATAGATGGTTTTCTGGAACTCTCTTGCTTTTTCCATGATCTAGTGGATGTTGGCAATTTGATCTCTGGTTCCTCTGCCTTTTCTAAAACCAGCTTGAACATAAGGAAGTTCACGGTTCACGTAATACTGAAGTCTGGCTTGGAGAATTTTGAGTATTACTTTACTAGCATGTGGGATAAGTGCAATTGTGTGGTTGTTTGAGCATTCTTTGGCATTGCCTTTCTTTGGAATTGGAATGAAAACTGACCTTTTCCAGTCCTGTGGCCACTGCTGAGTTTTCCAAACTTGCTGGCATATTGAGTGCAGCACTTTCACAGCATCATCTTTCAGGATTTGGAACAGCTCAACTGGAATTCCATCACCTCCACTAGCTTTGTTCATAGTGATGCTTTGTAAGGCCCACTTGACTTCACATTCCAAGATGTCTGGCTCTAGATTAGTGATCACATCATCATGATTATCTGGGTCGTGAAGATCTTTTTTGTACAGTTCTTCTGTGTATTCTTGCTTCAGAATTCGACAGATCCTTGGAAAGTGTTTTCTGTCCCCAGCTAGTTGTGGAAGCATTTTTCCTGCAAAAATTTGTCAAAACACTTGAAGTGGTAGTTGATTGGCAAAAGGTCTGGTGAATATGGCAAATGAAGCAAAATGTGTAGCCCAATTCATTCAACTTTTGAAGAATTGGTTTTGCGATGTATGGTTGGACACGGTCATGGAGAAGAATTGGGCCCTTTCTGTTGAACAATGCTGACTACAGTTGTTGCAGTTTTCAGTACATCTCATCCATTTGCTGAGCATACGTCCCAGATGTAGTGGTTTGCCAGGATTTAGAAAGCTGTAGTGGCTCAGGTGGGCAGCAGACCACCAAACAGTGACTGTAACCTATTTTTGGTGCAAGTTTGCCTTTAGGAAGTGCATTGGAGCTTCTTCTCAGTCTAAACACAGAGCTGGTCATTTCCAAGTGTTGTATACAATCCACTTTTCATCGCACATCAAAATTCAATCGAGAAATGGTCCATTATTGTTACATAATATAAGAAAAGACATTTCAAAACAGTGATTTTAAAAACTTTCAGTCAGTTCATGAGGCAGCCACTTAATCAAACTTTTTCACTTTTCCACTTTGCTTCAAATTCTGAATGACGGTAGAATGATTCACCTTGAGTTCTTTGGTAAATCTGGTGTAGTTGAAAGAGAATCAGCTTCGACGATCCTCTCCACTGGTCTTTGTCAACTTCTGATGGCTGGCCACTGTGCTCAGCACCTTCAAGGCTCTCTTCTCATCACTTTTGCAAAACTTCTTGATCTACCACTGCACTTTACGTTGTTAGCAGTTCTTGGCCAAATGTGTCATTGGTGTTGCCAGTTGTCTCAGCTAATTTATGATCATTTTGAACCCAAATAAAAAAAATTACTCAGATTTGCTTTTTGTCTAACTTAACTTCTATAGTCTAAAATACATATAAAATAAATGGCAGGTAATAAGTCATTAGCAAAAAAACATAAAGTGAAAAATATGCATTAAAATGATACATAACATAACCACATTTATTTTAAAATGTATTCCAAATCAATCGTCAAATTTCAACAATTCAAAACTGCAATTGCTTTTGCACTAACCTAATAATATACTATATGCAGGTCAGGAAGCAGAAGTTAAAACTGGACATGGAACGACAGACTGGTTCCAAATAGGAAAAGGAGTACGTCAAGGCTGTATATTGTCACCCTGCTTTTTTAACTTCTATGCAGAGTACAGCATATATGAGAAACGCTGGGCTGGAAGAAGCACAAATTGGAATCAAGATTGCTGGGAGAAATATCAATAACCTCAGATATGCAGATGATACCACCCTTATGGCAGAAAGTGAAGAGGAGCTAAAAAGCCTCTTGATGAAAGTGAAAGAGAAGAGTGAAAAAGTTAGCTTAAAGTTCAACATTCAGAAAATGAAGATCATGGCATCTGGTCCCATCACTTCATGGGAAATAGATGGGGAAACAGTGGAAACAGTGTCAGACTTTATTTTTCTGGGCTCAAAAATCACTGCAGATGGTGACTGCAGCAATGAAATAAAAGACGCTTACTCCTTGGAAGGAGAGTTATGACCAACCTAGTTAGCACATTAAAAAGAGGAGATAATACTTTGCCAACAAAGGCCCATCTAGTCAAGGCTATGGTTTTTCCAGTGGTCATGTATGGATGTGAGTTGGACTGTGAAGAAAGCTGAGTGCCGAAGAATTGATGCTTTTGAACTGTGGTGCTGGAGAAGACTCTTGGGAGTCCCTCGGACTTCAAGGAGATCCAACCAGTCCATCCTGAAAGAGACCAGTCCTGGCTGTTCATTGGAAGGACTGATGCTAAAGCTGAAACTCCATTACTTTGGCCACCTCAAGCGAAGAGTTGACTCATTGGAAAAGACTCTGATGCTGGGAGGCATTGGGGGCAGGAGGAGAAGGGGACAACAGAGGATGAGGTGGCTGGATGGCATCACCAGCTGGATGGACATGAGTTTGAGTGAACTCCGGGAGTTGGTGATGGACAGGGAGGCCTGGGGTGCTACAATTCATGGGGTCTCAAAGAGTCAGACACGACTGAGCGACTGAACCGAACTGAACTGAATAATATACTTAATCATGAAAATGCCCTACATCCTGACAGAGCTTAATCCAAAACAGACCCCCACTTCATTGAGTTCTTTCTAAACCATTCAGCAAAAGCACATACCATATATCAAGCCCATTGAAACTCATTGTTAGTGACACACCCTGTGGTTCACTCTGATGTATTATCTCCCTTGCTGCAACAAGTCAGTAAATCTAACTTTGTTCAGTATTAGCTAAGTCAAGCAGAATGGACTGTCAGTGTGTATTATGAGAAGAGAAAAGAGTTTCAATTGTTGGCAGTCTCTGATATGATATGGAAATACAGGAATTAATTACTACATTTGAAGTGTTATTTTTGAAATATTCATCAGACAAGAGACATGATTATCAGCTCAGCACATTTCTTTCTCCTTTGCACTCTCATTATAGCAGGCTGAGTAAATAAGTGACTGGGGTAACTGGAAGAAACTCAAATTGCCACTACTTTCCAGTTTTCTGGGAAATATTCTTGCTATCCAGCATGGATAAAGAATTCTGATCACAGCATGGGCAGATAATCCCTGAAAAAGCAAGTCAACTGTGCCTTAACAATGCCATTGTTAGATACCTTAGATAGGATGCCTGAAAAAGAAAAACAAATAAACAAAAACTACATTTAAATTTGTTTTTAAGCACATTTACTTTGGGATGATCTGGTCCCAGAAGGAAAAGATACATGAAATATTTCCTCAGTCAACCTAAATTTTGGAGTCAAACCTCAGCTGATAATGTAAGCAAAATATGCCTATACACTGTTTTAAGCTCCTGACATTTGGAGGCTGTTTATTATGACAGATGGATTTCCCTGATGGCTCAGCAGGTAAAGAATCTGCCTACAATACAGGAGATGCAGATTCCACCCCTGGGAAGATCCCTGAAGGAGGAAATGGCAAACCACTCCAGGATTCTTGACTGGAAAAAAAAAAAAAAATCCCATGGAGAGAGGAGCCTGAGCAACTAAACACAGCTTATTATGACAGTTATCAGAAGATGAAATATTATGTTATTCGCTCAGTTGTGTCTGACTCCCTGCAATCCTGTGGACTGTAGCCCGCCACGCTCCTCTGTCCATGGAATTCTCTAGGCAAGAATACTGGAGTGGTTGCCGTTCCCTTCTCCGGGGGATTTTCCTAACCCAGTGATCAAACCCATGTCTCCCACACTGCAGGCAGATTCTTTACCATCTAAGCCACCAGTATAAAACTAATATACTGACTCTCTAGAATAAAAAGTTGCAAGTGGAATGTGGATCAAAATTCTCAGTATACAACATTCAAATCATTACTTTTATAATCATACAATAATATTTATTTCTTTGTGACTCCTCCCACCTCCCTTAACTTTCTTCTGAGTCATCTGCAAATATGATTTCTTCAATATTCATGGTCTCTTCAGCAGATGGATCATTTTCATTCTAACTCAAATTTAGCCACATTGTTGGATAATTTTATGATTCATATAGAAAGTGAAAGTCAAAGTCACTCAGTTGTGTCTGACTCTTTGTGACCCCATGGATTATTCAGTCCATGGAATTCTCTAGGCTAGAATACTGGAGTGGGCAGCATTTCCCCTCTCTAGGAGATCTTTCCAACTCAGAGATGGAATCTAGGTCTGCATTGCAGGCAGATTCTTTACCAGATAAACCACAAGAGAAGTCCAAGAATACTGGAGTCGGTAGCCTATCCCTTCTCTAGTGGATCTTCCTGTCCCAGGTATGGAGCCAGGGATCTCGTGTATTGCACGTGGATTCTTTACCAATTGAGCTATCAGGGAAATCCTATGATTCATACAGATAATCCATTTGTGGTAGATTAAATCTGGACGTACATTTTCTTAAAATCTTGTCTCATTGAGACAGATTGTATTTTCATTTCTTGAACCTACATTGACCTTCTGACTTGTTATGAATAAAAGGATATGGTGAAAGCTTTTCTGCAGGAATTCTGCTATGTGTAGTTAAATAAGTCTTGCAATGTCCAGCTTCACCAGTTTAGGACACTGCCCTAAGATCAGTTTAGCTTATTGCAGGGAGAACAATATTTCCCAGACCAAACATCACCAACTGTCAGATATGTGAGAAATACGAACCTGTTATTGGTTTAAGCCACTACATTTTTGGATTGCTTAGTATAGAGCAATAGTTAACAAAAATGTCATCCAGTAACTTTGATTTACTGTTCTTTAATAACCTCATTTTCAGTAATCTTCACTTCTCAATAAATTATCTTGGGTATAGTCCCAGGCTTGTTATCAATTAGACTATTCTCTGATAACTTCAGGTCAACAATTCCATCCCTCCTACTAAAATATACTGTTTCTCCTTTTTCTCTTACTCTTCAGTCACATGGCTTTACATTTTCTCCAGGTCTAGTTTCCTTTTTACTCCTTTTCTTTCCTGTGTAACCTGGAAACCACAATTGAGAATGTAACACACACTTGTGCTAGTATCCAGCAAGTTCCACAGACACTTTCCTTCCAAGACTTTCATCCTACCAATGATTTTTAATATATTTGGTGGCACTACTATTCACCACCCAATTATGGAAATAACAAATGATTTATCTCCTTCTCTCACTATCTTTTTATCTCAATAATCAAACATGCAAATTTTATGTTAGCTCCCTCTATTTTATATACTGGGAAACTGAAAACAAGAGATCAAATGACTTGTGCAGAACTTCATAGAGCTTCCCTTGTAGCTAAGCCAGTAAAGAATCCACCTGCAATGCAGGAGACTGCCTGCAATGAAGGAGACATGGTTTGATCACTGGGTCGGGAAGATCCCCTGGAAGAGTTTGAAATGACAACCCACTCGGTATTCTTGTCTGGGAAATCCCATGGACAGACGATTCTGGAGGGCTACAGTCTATGAGTCACAAGAATCAGACAGGATTTAGTGACTAAATAACTACACTCAGAGCTTCATGGCCAATAAAAGTTGGTACCAAAGTTCAGATGTATTTGATGTCAAGGTTTTTTGCTTTAAATTTAGTCAGATTGATAGGTTGCTGCTTGCTGTTATTTTTCCTTTTAAACTTATCTGGGAGCGAAAATAAACATGAAATTTGAAATAGATGTGCTAAAAAATAGCTGACCTTTTTCCGGCATTGAAATTAGACTTTTGACTATTGGTCATTAGTCAGATAATTAGAGCTTCAGTTCAGTTCAGTTCAGTGGCTCAGTCATATCCGACTCTTTGCGACCCCATGAATCACAGCACACCAGGCCTACCTGTCCATCACCAACTCCCGGAGTTCACTCAGACTCATGTCCATCGAGTCAGTGATGCCATCCAGCCATCTCATCCTCGGTCGTCCCCTTCTTCTCCTGCCCCCAATGCCTCCCAGCATCAGAGTCTTTTCCAATGAGTCAACTCTTCGCATGAGGTGGCCAAAGTACTGGAGTTTCAGCTTTAGCATCATTCCTTCCAAAGAAATGCCAGGGCTGATCTCCTTCAGAATGGACTGATTGGATCTCCTTGCAGTCCAAGGGATTCTCAAGAGTCTTCTCCAACACCACAGTAAATTAGAGCTTAGAGTGTATTAAATGCTGTTATATCATTTACCAGTTAGTGAATTGTAAATAACTTCCTTTGAATAACAGTGAAATATTCTGATAAGTCCCATGATTATTATCTGCTTATACTTTTGGGTTATATGTATGACATTTAAAATTGAATTTAAGAAATAATACATTTGTCATTGATTTTTGTCATACTTTAGAGGATATTTGTCATACTTTAGAGGGATATATGGCAAATTTCCTGTGTTTTTTAAAGAATGTATTTGTGAATTTTTAAGTATTATAATGGTGATGAAAGTATAAATTGATATTTTTTATTTCATTAAAAATACAAAATTGTTAATGAAATCACAAAAACTATATATATGCATTATTTTATTTTAATGTAATTTTTTATAATTAATAATTAAAAATATTAGTTAATTTTAATTAAATAAAAATAGGGAAACATGAGATGTAAGCATGAGATATGATGTACTAAAGACATCTCTTAAAGGCAATCTCCTCTTATTTTCTAAGGATGCTTCATTATTTTTCTTTATATTTCTGTTTTCAATAGTCCATCCAGTTTTATACCCTCGTTATTAGTCTTTTCTGGATTGAAAACCTCTAATTAAAATCTTAACTTTTTGTTTTTTCTTCTTTGATGTATGTGGCATTGTCTTAATCCTCATTGCCAATATATATAAATATGTATATATATATATATATATATATATATAATCAGCTTGGTTATCTCCCAAACATGAAAAAACTTGATGATGCTAGTCATCCTTTACTGATAAAGGAATCTGATATGTACCTTACAGTGAAATATATAAGAGCCAGACCTCAAGTCATCAAAGGAAACCATGGGATACTAATGCCTACTATGAGAAGGAACTTTTTAGAAAAAAAAATTTTTAACTTTCTCATACACATTTAACCCCTGCTTTTCTGTATGCCAAATCTTCATCTATATTCCTTCTTCATGGTGAGGTGGCGTAAGTCTGCAGACAACCCTTTTCTGTTTTTAGAAAGCTGGGGTCCAGGGAGAGCCCTCCTGCCTCCCACCAGCTACTCTTTCAAAAAATAATTTTGATATCCATTATATTAAGCACATAAGTGTTCCCTGGTTCATAGAGGATAAGTACAAATCTTCCTTTACTAAACAACTCTTTAAATATTAAGATTTGATATATAGATCCATATTTTAAAATGAGGGTGCAAAATCAGTCATGTTTCAGTTATGTAAGATAAATAAGTTCTGGAAATTTACATACACTATGGTAACTACTGTTAACAATACTGTATTATAGCATTTGAAAGTTGTGAAGAGGGTAGATCTTAAGTATTCCACCATAAAAACTAGCAAACAAAAAGCTAATTTATGAAGTGACAGATATGTTAACTAGCTTGTATGAGGTGATCATTTCAAAGTGTATACATTTATCAAGACATCAAGTTATAATTCTGGTTCAAGATGGCAAAGTAGAAAGGTGTGCACTCATCTTCTCCTGTGAGAGCACCAAAATTGTAACTAGCTGTTGAACAAGCATCAAAAGGAGGATGCTAGAACCTACCAAAAAAGATACTCCATATCCAAAGACAAAGAAGAAGCTGCACTGAGGTGGTAAGAGGGGTGCAGTCAGGATAAAATCAAATCCTATACCTGCTGAGTGGGTGAGCCACAAACTGGAGAAAAGCAATACCAGAGAAGTTCTTTCACCGTTTCAAAGGTTCTGAACCACATGTTAGGTTTCCCAGCCTAGGGATCTGACAAAGGGACTAGAAATCCCCAAGGAATCTGACCTAGAAGGCCAGCAAAGTTTCCGATAATAGGACTTCCACAGGACTGGGGGAAACAGAGACTCTGGTTTTGGAGGGCACAACCAAAATTGTGCAGGCATCAAGACCAAGAGGAAAGGAGCAGTGACCCCACAGGAGACCGAACCAAAGCTACTTGCTAGTGTTGGAGGGTCTCCTGTGAAAGTAAGTGTCAGCAGGGGCTCACCACAAGGACAGGGGCACTGGGAGTAGCAATCCTGGAAGGATCAACTGTCTAAGCCCTCTTGGAGGTCACCATTTAGCCTACAACAGAGTCAGTAGACTTCCAGGGCTGGATCATTTCAGGCCAACCAATAGGGGGAAGAACAACTTCACCCATCAGCAAATAACTGGATTAAAGCATTACTGAGCAAGGCCCTGCCCACCAGAGCAAGACCCAGTTTTTCTCACAAGTCTGTCCCATCAAGAAGCTTACAGAAGAAGCCTCTTTGCCTCCTCTATCACAGAGCAGAGAGAAGCAGCAAGAAGAACCACAATCCCACAGTGGCTAGAACAAAAACCCACCCAGCAGAAAGGTAATTAGGATGAAAAAGCAGAAGGTTTTGCCCCAGATGAAGGGACAAGATAAAACTCCAGAAAAACAACTAATTATCTTTTACTTTTTGTTTGGCTATTGATTGTGAAACTGATGAACATCTTTTACTATTGTGATTATGTAACTCTTACTTACTTAATATCATTGTATCTTGATTGGTTAACAGAAAAATTATAGAAATCTGTATCACCAAAGCTACCATTTAATAGAAAAACCTGTAATGCCCTGTTAAAATCCAGATGCATATCAGAATTATCTTGGAATTTTTTGAAAAATACAAATGCCACATATTCCCTTTTTCCCTCCAAAGCTCCAGATAGGTTTCTAATGAGCAACCATGTTTAAAAAGAACTGGACTATATGAAGATCTTTTACTTCTATCTAGTTTCACATTTTCTATTTTACATTCAGGGCTCCTATTTCATCTAGTTTATGTTTTCAAATTTCTTCACTCTCTTCATTTTTTTTAATTAAGGTTCTTTCCCAAGCCTTTATCAAGCACAGTAGGAAAGCTTCTGTATACATAAACATATAATATCTATATATACATAGTTTACAAAACTTATGAATTTTTGCCTAAATAAAAATTGACATTTTGATTCCATTTTTTTTTTACTTAGGTAACATAGAATGCCAGATTTCTAATTTTAAAAAATAGATATTCAACAAGCAACAACGATTTACTGTAGTACAGGGAACTATAGCCAATACCTTATAATAATCAATAAGGGAAAATAATTTCAAAATAATATATGTGTATATGTATAACTGAATCACCTTGCTGTGCACCTGAGACACTGTAAGTCAACTAACTATATTTATAAAGATCAATTATATCAATAATAATAATAAATAAAATGAGTCTTGGTGTCTAGGGGAAAAAAGACATCAAGTTGTACACCTTATGTATATATAATTGCTTTTTTGTCAAATATGATGCCAAAAGCTTGGCCTCTGTACACTTGGGCCAAACTGAACCTTAGAGTTGCTTTATGTTTTTGTCAGGCAAATGTGGACACAGTGGGCTCTTGCCCCCCAAAATAGGAAAATACATCCTTGAGGCATGAGGGCATGACAACACAAAAGACACAAAGAGAAGAGAGAGAGAGAGCATGCGTGTGAGGGAGACCCCCCTCACCAGGCCTTTTGGCTCCTCTTTTATATGTATTTTCCTTTATTTTCTAAATAAAACTGGGCGGTAACATGGAGCTGTAACACTGATTCATCTGAGAGCTGTAACACAGGTCCATCGCTTCAAATTTTTGTTGTGACAAGACAGAACCGAGGAAATTACACACTCCCTTGACAGATACATCATAGTATGGTAAGCACTACATTAGAGATAGGAACAAACTACTGAAAGATATTGAATAATTTTCCAAATATTATTTTCTTATTTCTTATATTACATACTTCTCTAATTATTTTATGCTATTTTCTTCTTTTCATATGCATTCTGAATTCCTAAAAGATATTTATTCAAAAATGGCTAATTAGAGTTTCAGTTCAGTTGAGTTCAGTGACTCAGTCTTGTCCAATTCTTTGTGACCCCATAAACTGCAGCACGCCAGGCCTCCCTGTTCATCACCAACTCCCGGAGTTCACTCAAACTCACGTCCATCCAATCGGTGATGCCATCTAGCCATCTCATCCTCTGTCATCCCCTTCTCCTCCTGCCCCCAGTCCCTCCCAGCATCAGAGTCTAATTACAGTTTAGATGTTTGTTAATATATATTTTCTAAACATCTAAATTAAAACATATATATGACCCTGTTTAGACGGAATGTTTCAAAAGTGACTGATAAAAAAATACTTCATGAATTTGTGATGTTGGGTTTTGTAATTATAGGGGAGCAGTATTTGCCACTCTACCATGTATCTCTTTGGCATATTGTTTTAAATCAGTTGTTTTCTGAGAAACCACACACCATGGAAGTGTTCAGAAAACCAAGTAAGAGTTTCCCTTTTGTAAGAAACATTTACATTTGTTAAAGAAATCTCCATTTCTAAGGGTGTCTTCCTCTTTGGTATCAGGATGAGAAGGATGATCAAATATCTTTAAGTTTATCAATGGAAAAAACTTAAATCTGCATAACAATCTTACCCTTATTTATTGTGCTCTTTCTGGTAACCTGCCATAAATGAGTATTCCTCAGGCTCAATATTCTCTTTTGTGTTTAGCTGAGGATGCTATTTAAGATGAAGGTTTTAGTCATTTTGGCAAGTTTTTCAGTTTTCCTTGGTTTCTGCCATGTGTACATGTTCTTGAACCTTTTTTATTTTTTTTTCATTATCTCCTATTAATCTGTCTCATGCCAATTTAATTCATAGACCAACCAGAAGAACCTAGAAGGGTAGAGGAAAATTTGCCACCCCTCCAACATAATCTTAGATGTCAAACTGTTTAATAGAGGATTTTGTAGGTAAACCTAGGCATAACATGTATACAATATGAACTAGACGTTTAAGTCAGAGCATCATCCCAAGCTATATAGGGAAAAGAGTACTTGAAAAATATCCTATAGTTTAATTAAATCTTGATTTCTAGCTAATTTTTTTTTTTCCCAAATGGATCTAAAAATTGCAAGTTTTCTGGCAATCACTGAGGAGTCTCCATCAAGATATGAAACTACCCCTGCTTTCCCCTCACTAAAAGGTCCTCTATCACACCAGGCGCATGGCATATATACTGCCTTCCTTCAGATTTTTTAAATGTCTTTATATTTTTGTTTATTAGTTTTTTATTCTGTTATTCAGTGACATATGAGTCATATTAAAAATTATTAGTTTCATTCACTTTGCACTACATCTTATATGGTAACACAGACATTTGTTTCTCTAAATACATATGTTTTGATAATATAATGATGACCTAAGGGCTATCAAAATAGGACAACTGGGCTATTTTTAAAGGGCCAACGAATGGTAAATGTGCAATTTATATAAATGTAAGATCAAAGCTAAAACATAATTGATTATGTTTTCATTAATAGCAAGTATAAGTGTATGGGCAATGATGAGAGTTGCTCCATTGTAAAATGCATTTATCATAAGCATGTAAAGCAGAGCTTCTTTTGGCTTTTTTCCATATTAGTAGTTGATATGTATTTTTTAAGGTTATTCTATATTGGTTCTTTTTCTCCTTGTATGTATTACCAAGATGAACTTGGGTCCACCACAAATCTGCTATGCAGCAAAGCCAGTTTACTAACAGTAGGCTGTAGTGAAGAGAAGTACAGTGTTTATTTGCAGGGCATCCCCAGGTGGCTTACTGGTAAAGAAACCAGCTGCAATGCAGCAGATGAGGGTTTGATCCTTGGGTTGGGAAGAACCCCTGGAGAAGGAAATGGCAACTCACTCCAGGATTGTTGTCTGACAAATCCCTTTGACAGAGGAATGTGGTGGGCTACAGACCATGGGACTGCAAGAGGTGGACATTGCTTAGTGTCTAAACAACAACAACAAGCAAGGGGAATGGGCAACTCATGCTCAAAGGACCCAAACTCTTTGATAGCTTTCAGTGAAAGGATTCTGAGAGGCAACATTTGATGTGAGCATTGCAGCTTGCAGACATTCTTCTGACTGGTTGATGATGTTGTAACAAGTGATGTTTTGGGAATTTAATCAATGTTCTGGTTCCAACCAGTATGGGGGTTTATTATGTGCTTGTGGTCAGCAGGTAGTCACCACCCTCCCTAGAGCAACTCAAACATGTGTCAGATTGTTATATATGTCCCTAGAGGAGGAATTAGGACTCTTGCTTTATCACTGAACTAAGGTATCCTGACTGCTTTTCCTTTGTTCTGTGTTTTCTCACTTCCCTAACTGGTGATTACTTGACTTCGCTCCTTGGACTCAGTGAAGGCCCAGAAGACTAAAGCCTGTTTCTGCAAACAAGAAACAGGACACAAAGAGGAACTTCTGTACCCAAGAGAGCCCCAGAGGGTGATGCTCAATTTCGCTCTCCCCTTTTCCTTGACACACCTCAATCATGAAGTAGACAGGAGTAGAATAAGAAAAGAAAGTTTTGGATGAAAATGTTAATCATAAACTTAGCAGTAGAACTCGGTTTTAGGAGTATTCAGTTTCATATGCTGTCAGTAACTTCCTGTGAAGTCTCATTCTTTCTCACTGGGTTTGGCACTTCACAGCTAAACATGTACACAGAAACATGCACAGTGAAAAATGCATAGGGGGCTTTTCATACTTAGCTGTCTAAAAGAAAAAGGACAGTATAATAGCTAAGGCCACAGAAATTATACTTCAACTTTTGTGATTTTTTTATTGATGAGAGTTTTTATATTAAAATATATAAATTAAAGCATTATTAAGGATAACTAAAAATAGCATGTAACAGAACAAAGAGATCTCAAACTGAAAATAAAATTTGGGAACAATCTGATACCTAAAGCCTTATCCCTGTACCCAGAATAAGCTTGGCTCTCTTTTCTCCTTTAATATTGGATATCAAAATAAAGGTAAGACTCCATCAATTAATTTAAATTTTCCTCTAAGAAAATAGTCTATCTAATCCTCATCTTAATATTACTGAAATCATATAAAAACTCTGAACGGTAACATCTTATTTGTATAATTCTCCAGCCTGCATATCTGACTTACTTTGAGTAATAGCTCAATATATATTTGTTGCAACTAGTTAAGTATAGATGTGTATATACATATAAAATTTCAGGGAAACTATATAAATATATATAAAGCATATATTTTAAAGCATTTTATATAATTATGCTATATATAATTTTTAATATTTATAGGTTTTATATGAATAGTAGTTTTATAAAATGAATATAATTTGAGTAGAGTGACACACTCTATATTTAAAAATATTCCCCATAACTCATCCACCAGTTTTTGCTTACATATGTAAATAAATATTTATTTGTGAGGTAAGGATTTTTATGCAGTATAGAAAACATACACTTTCTCAAAACAAACAAACAAATGAGCAAAAATAGAAACCTAAGAAGTCAGGCTGCCTCCTTTCAACAGAGCCCTGCAGAGCCAATTACTGTGAATGGAGCTAGCGTATCCTGACAAGAGGTGGCTCCTTGCCTTTGTGACAGCTGCTGGAAATCAGCCACTAGTGCCTCCAGGCCAGTTCTCCCAAAACCATAGGAGAAGGGGTAAGGGAACAAACACCCACAGGCATTAGTCTTTGTTATTCTTTACAAATATTTAATTCATAATATTCCAGTCTTTTCAAAAGCTTAGCAAATCATTTCAGTTTTACCACAAGAATCTAGCCCTGATCAAATTTAAGCAATTATAATGTACCGATTGCAACACAGAGCAGTGACAATGTCACTTGTTTTCATCCATGCTTGATTCTAGAGGCCACCTATCCCATTTCTGTACTTTAATGCCAATTCTCCCAGTCAAGGAATATGCATTAAATGTGACCATTAATAAATGTGACTTATATTTACACAAAGAAACATAACTTCAAAGATGGTATAACTTATGACAGAATTTCGATTATAGCATATAGCAGAAACACTTGAATTTCTCAATAGCAGCAACATTTCATCTTTTGATGGTAGGTTGGCATTTTAGAAGTAGCTGACATTTCTTCAAAGTCAAGCATGGAAAATAAGGTATGTGAATAATTTCAATAATGTTATCAAACCCAAGTTCATGTGCCCAGTGAAACAAACTGAAACATCAGAGTTTGGAACAGACAAAGGTTTATTGCAGAGCCAAGCAAGGAGAACAGATGGCTCATGCTCAAAAGACCCAAACTCCTGGGTGGCTTTACAGGCAAAATTTGGTGGTGGTGGTGGTGGGGGGGTGGTGGTGATTGTAACTTTCCTCTGATTGGTTGATGGTGAGGTAACAGGGTAGTGATCCAGGAATCTCAGTCAACAGCCATCGGATTCCAACTAGTCTGGGTTTTCTTTGTTCTCAGCCAGTACTCTTGCCTGGAAAATCCCATGGACAGAGGAACCTGGTAGGCGGCAGTCCATGGGGTCTCGAAGAGTCGGACACGGCTGAGTGACTTCACTTTCACTTTTCACTTTCACACATTGGAGAAGGCAATGGCAACCCACTGCAGTGTTCTTGCCTGGAGAATCTTGCCAGGGATGGGGGAGCCTGGTGGGCTGCTATCTAAGGGGTCACACAGAGTTGGACACGACTGAAGCGACAGTAGTAGCAGCAGTAGCAACCTTAAGTTATCCTCTACCTGAGTGTGACCCTGAGTTCCTGTGGAATAACTCAATGATTGTTATATACATATCTCTTGAGGAGGGGCCAGGTCCCTGTCCCATATTGCACTATTGTTTATTGATTGTCTTTCCTTTGTTTCTGCATTCTTTCACTCTTCTATTCAGTAACTATTTGAATCTGCCCTTTGGAACTCAGAGAAGGTCTTGAAACATTATTTCTTCAAACAAGCAACAGGAAAGGCTTCTGTACCCAGGAGTGCTCTCTAGGGTTCTACTTGGTTTTGTTAATACTGTGCTTAGTCACAACTGAAATTCAATGACAACACTTTTCTTGGTTACCTAAAAACTGATAATTAAATGTCATTCCATCAAACCTAAAGTAGACTGAAAACAAAGCAAAAGCTCCAAACTGTGCAATGATGATATTTGTGAGAGATAATCTAAAGATTATTGTGTACATGAACTTGGTTCCCAATCTTTTTTTTTTTCTTTTTTTGGGAAGGAAAGCTAAAACTTAATTAGTTGCTCAGTCCTGTCCAACTCTTTGCAACTCCATGGATGGTAGCCTGTCACGCTCCTCTGTCCAAAGACCCTGGTTCGATCCCTGTGTCAGGAAGATCCCCTGGAGAAGGGAATGATAACCCACTCTAGTATTCTTGCCTAGAGAATCCCTTGGACAGAGGAGCCTGGTGGGCTATACAGTCCATGGCGTCGCAAAGAGTCAGACATGACTGAGCAACTAACTCTTTCAAAACTTGATTTAGGTTTCTTGACTGATTATTTGTCTGTTTGTTTGAAATTTTGCTACAACTTTCTATTCCTCCAAATAATCTAAAATAAAAATGTTTTATTTTGTTGTCAGTATTAAATGCCTTTATTTGTTTGAGCAAATAGCTCAAGATCTTTGCAAATGCTCTCAGATTTTCCCTTCACCTGGTAGATTCAGGACCCAGTAGCATTCTTGGGGAAATGTAATTTGTCTATGGTTGAGAAGTATGTTATCATATATGTACTCATCGCACTGTTTTCTTTTTCTTTCACAGCACATCTCATGATAACTATTTATTTATAAAAGTATCTATAAAGTATCTGCTTTGACTCTAAGTTCCAACAGGAAGAAATCTTAATTCTCTTGCTCACAGATATATATCTAGCACCTCACATAGTTCTAGGCACCATGCTAAGTTCTAGATACAGGTACTAGGCCATATTTCTGTTTAAATTATTGTTAAATGAAAGTTATTTGTTGAATGAATATGTAAATATTTACTTATTAAGTAAAATAATAAATCCCCATATATTCTAGATAATGGAAAAAGAGCATGGGTATCATATTTTGGGAAATTTTAACTTTATTTCTTCTTTACCATTACCTAGATGTGTTTATAGAGGCAAATTTCTCAATTGTACTTTGAGATAGTCAAAACTTTACCAAAATGTCTTGAAGATATTTTAAACTTAGAGCATATCCAGCAAATAAATATTAACGGAAAATAACATAATTATATCACAATTTGAGGGAACATATCATCAGCAAATTAAATTGCCATTCTGTGAACAGCTAATATTCCTAATTGCTAATCAGAAACCAGTATAAATAAAATTCAGTATAAAATCAGGATTAGGAGCTCTTGCATATGTGTCTAACAGACATGGACATTTTCCAAGATAACTTTAGCATTCCCCTCAGCTTAACTAAATTACACAGATTTTTTTTTTACCATTATAGGTTCCTGACATTCCTTTTCTTATAATATTTACTTTAGAAAACTTGTGATTATAAATTATTCCTCTGCCTATTTGAAATGTATATAAATCTTCTCACAACCTCTTGTTAGCTTTATTACCCACAGTATGCCTTTTGTCAAGGACCAGGAATCATCTCTTTGAAATGTATTCATCAAGGAAGATAGCATCTTATTTCCTAGTCTCTGTGGGAGGGTAGGAGCCTAAGTTTGATGGGTACCAATTAGGAAACAGAGTGACCTAGCTAATCACTGAGAAAAAACTCTGCAAACTCAGAAGTAACTCAATGTGCTTAACATATCCCATTGATCAACCTCCTCGGTAAGGTCCTCTAGTATTTTTCTGCTAGTGGCTCAGTGGTAAACAATCTGCCTGACAATGCAGGAGATATGGGTTCAGTCCCTGTGTTGGGAAGATCCCCTGGAGAAGGAAATGGCAACCATTCCAGTATTCTTGCCAGGTAAATACCATGGGCAGAAGATTCTGGCAGGCTACAGTCTATAGGGGTGCAGAAAAGTCAGACATGAATTACATAGTCACTACTAAACAACAATAATTTTTCTGCTGGTTCACTCAGTACCATCTTTGCTTCAACAGAGATGAGTTCAGTTCTCCTTTACTGCAATAACCTTGAAAGCTTGCTTTTGCTGTGTAACTTTGTCCAGTACAATTTCTGCTGTGACAATTCAAACCCCATGTGAGGAATTTCATAACCACGGGAACTAGAACAAGTTATTTGGCACTTGAAGTACATATATTCTGATTGATAAAATGGGGATTACATGTGTAATGTACTCAGCACTAGTATGAGAATTATACATGTAAAGTTCTCAAACCTTATGTGACATATTACAAGTACTGGCTTATTAGTAATTAAATAATACACATCATTGTCACTGTATGATCTTGTATTATGAAATTGATTGTTATAGTATCGGAAGATAAAACCAAAATTCTCAAAACGAATTTTAAGTTGAAAATAACTGTGGGCATTTCAAACTTATATGTAGCTATTTTTTCTTTAGGCTGAGAGTTCTGAATACTCAAGGGATTCTTGAGTGACCCAATAAACACTAATTTTTTACAATTATTTTGAATTAACTGGAATGGGGAATGTGGGAACAGTAAAATGGGGGAAAAAAATACAAAGCTATTTAGTTTCCTAGGCAGTTGATTTGGACACACATTAGCACTGTGATCCCAGTTTTTTCAAGAATTGTGATCACATCAAAATTCCTTGAATCATAAGATCTTTTTTTATATATTGATATCTATATTTATTTATTTATTTTGAATTGAGAATCATAAGGTCTTGAAAAATAAGTCCAAATGTCTACTGCAAACTGGTGTCAGAAAATATCATCAGTTTCAATTTAACAAGATATTCAGAAAATTGAATTTCAGGAATCAGGACAGTAACATAGTGCCAAGCCAATTACTTTTTATCTCAGAGTTATGACAACAGACTGAAATCATTTTCCCTCTAGCCGCCTAAAATGGGTTACAGCTAAAGATGTTCATAGGTGGGTGTTCATGATCTTAACTTATTCAATGTCTTCTTTAAATTCCAATAGTAAGTATTCTCCTTCTCTTCCTTTTCCCTCTCTTTTTGACAGAGTACACTTTGAAAATTTCTTAGTGGGATGATCTTAACTACTTCTTTAGAAATTGCTGATCTTACTACATTTTTCATAATGGTACACCTGTGTTACACAAACAGCAATGTGTAATCAGATTCATATTTTCAGATAAGCACTGTCTTTCTTTCCACTTGCTATTATATTTGATCACCTGTAATACTAATTTACATTCCATAAAATGCTCCTGCTACACTGGAAAGAAATAATGGAAGAAAACATTATGTTCTTTGATAGTATCAATTCCAAGTTCAGGATCAAACTCTGATTTTCATATGCAGAGACTATAATGCTAGGTAAAACTATAATAAAGCAGCAGAGTTTGCCACCCCAAAATGTGTCTCTTTAGTATAAGCACCATTTTAGGCTGGTTCATTTTTAAGAAACTACAAACAGAGAAGCTCTGAAAGTCAAGTAGACATAAGACTTTTGTAAGACATATTTATATGAATAAGAAAAATCTATATGTAAGGATGTCTCTCTTTCTTACAAGGAAGAGGGTTATGACTCTAAATTTCTCAATACTATTTTCAATGAAGAAGACGACTTAGATGTGCATAACAACCTTACCCTTGTTTATTGTACTTTCCCTGGTAACCTCTCATAACTGAATCGTCACTCCCAGCATCTTTTTTGAGGTGAAGGTTTCCCGCATTTTTAGTTTTTCTGGGTCTGTCCATGTAAACATGCCATTAATTTTTAAAATTAATTTTATTGGAGTATAATTGATTTACAGTGCTATGTAATTTTCCCCTGCAATGCAAAGTGCATTGATTATACATATAATATACATATTCCCATTCTTTTTTAGATTATTCTCCCATAGGGGTCATTATAGATTATTGAACAGAATTACTTGTGCTATGCAGTAGATTTTTATTAGTTATCTATTATTAATTACACTGAGTTCTTTCCCATTATAGGCTCCTGATGTTCCTTTTCTTGTAATACTTACTTTAGAAAACTTGTGATTATAAATTACTCCTCTGCCTATTTGAAATGTATGTAAATCCTCTCCTAACCTCTTGTCAGCTTTATTACCCACAGTATGTCTTTTGTCAAGGACCAGGAATCATCTCTTTGAAATGTATTCATCAAGGAAGACAGCATCTTATTTCCTAGTCTCTGTGGGAGGGTAGGAGCCTAAGTTTGATGGGTACCAATTAGGAAACAGAGTGACCGAGCTAATCACTGAGAAAAAACTCTGCAAACTCAGAAGTAACTCAATGTGCTTAACATATCCCATTGATCAACCTCCTCGGTAAGGTCCTCTAGTACTTTTCTTCTGGTGGCTTAATGGTAAAGAATCTGACTGCCAATGAAGGAGATGCGGGTTCAGTCCCTATGTCGGAAACATCCCCTGTAGAAGGAAAAGACAACCCATTCCAGTATTCTTGCCAAGCAAATTCCACAGGCAGAGGAGCCTGGCAGGCTACAGTCCATAGAGTCGCAAAAGGATCAGATGTGACTTAGCAACTAAACAACAACTTTTCTGCTAGCCCACTCAGTGCCATCTTTATGCAATCATTCCACCTTTGCTTCAACAGAGATGAATATGATGGTTTCAGTGTGGTTCAGTGGTAAAGAATCTGCCTGCCAATATAGGAGACATGGGTTCAAGCCCCAGGTCAAGAAGATCCTCTGGAGAAGGAAATGACAACCCACTCCAGTATTCTTGACTGGGGAATCCCATGGACAGAGGAGTATGGTAGGCTATAGTCCATGGGGTCATAAAAGAGTCAGACACAACTTAGTTACTAAACAGCATATATAGTAAAGTGTATATGTCAACTCCAATCTCCCATTTTATCCCCCCCTTTACCTGTCCCAGTTGGTAACCATAAATTTGTTTTCAACAACTTTCAATTTTCCCTTGTTAATCTTTCATATACTGATTTAATTATTAGGTCCACTAAAGAACCTAGAGGAAAAACTTTTTTTCCCCTACAAATTTTTTTAAAATTAATGCTTCTTTCTTTTTTTTTAATGTTTCAAACCATTTAATTTTCATGAATAATACTGGTTTTAAGTTTTCTAGTTTAGTACAGTTAATGCAGACCGTTTTCCAGCATAACAATGAATTGTTTGAAAGTGGTATAAACTGACAGCAGCCTGTATGTTGAGTGACAAGGTAGGTTCTATAAAACAGCAAAGGTTTTATAGTACTTTGTTTCTTCATTGTGCTGAAAATTTCAGGTGATTAAATCCTTCAAATGTATTTTAGAGTTGGATGATTAAATCTTGTCAGATATTTTAAACCTTTACAGGCATAATGCCATAAAAAGCATTTTAATATCTTTGATTTCATTCTATCAAAACAAATTATTTTTCCAGTATAAATATCCACAGCTTACTATGGGTCCTATCTGTCAATATCACAATATGACAGCATTCAGACACTTGTTATCTGCAAAGGCAGTGTATCGGCTATTTGTCACTAAGAAACATTCAGAAACAATTTCCCCATTTCTATTATTATGCAAAATATGTCAGGACAAGAAATGCACACTGAGAAAATTACTCCTCTGGTGAGATATTTTGACACAAAAAATACTTCCTCGTCAAAGATGAAAAGCACCTTGTCAGTCACTTCTAATTGCTACCTCATTTCTGTCAGTGGAAAGAGAATCAACTCCTTGTGGTGATGTCACAGAGGCATTTACCAATGTGCAGAGTTGGCCTTGGCCTGTGAGCAGTGTTTGCTGAGCTCAGCCAGGTCTGAATCAATGTACACAGATAGGGTGACCATTCATTATAACTATTAATCTTTTTAAAAGTTGCCAAAAGGACAGTTTGTCTTTTTGTATGAATATTTGTCATGTCATCCTTGGTATCAGTGGATGCCTTCCTTCCTCAGCCTTTTCTGATATGCTTATGGCACTGAAGTGTAATAACTACCAAAACTCACATTGCAAGAATCAATTTGAAGAGCTGTAAACTTATTAAACATTAAAATAAAATATCCCCTGTCCTGCGATTGTGATTCATATCCATGACCAAATGAATTGGGCAGGAATGGAGGCATGTGAAGGTTGAGCTGAGAAAACACAAACTCATTAACTATGTGTGGAAAACACTTCTTTAGGAGAATTATAATTCCAGCTATTCACTTGCAACAGATTTTCCAGGCAGATCATTATGAAACAGAGGTATAAAAAATAATCATTAGTGAGCAAACCAGAAATCATATGAAAGCTTTCAGTAACACCTCTTTGTATTAAAGCTGGTTTATATGGAGGATCCATTAATAATGAAGATGGATGGGATGCTAGCACCTCAGGGCTTTCCTCTGGCAACTTTTTAGTTTATGATGGCATTGCTAAAACCTTCTGTAAAACCTTATTCCCTGGGCCAACGCTGACAGAAAAGAACTTATAAGTAAAAGCATCCACGATATATTATCAGAGGAGTAGAGGGGAATAACTGCTTATGTGCCCTGACCATTCTCTTACTGTTATTTGCATTGATTGGTTTCTTGATCTAATTTATTTCAAATAAATTTTGCTACATTTGATTAGCTGCTTCCAAAAAAAAAGTGCAATGTATTCATATAATAACCCTTTATTCAGGGGCTATTACCTGTCTGATCCCACAGTAGGCACTGAAAATACTAAGACAAATTGAATTGGGAACAATCTGTGTTCTCCAGGAGCTAAAGTTATTCCATATCATATCTCATTTATTTAGAAATATCATATCAGATTTACAGCTTGGATCATAACCAACTCTGTTAGAGTATCTGAAATTAAACAAAATGGATTGGCAAGGTAATTCAGAGGATTCCTAGCATTAATACTGGACTACCTCTAAAGCTCTCTAAAATTGTTTTCTATCCTCTCAACATGGTCACTGTGGTGGGATAGTACCATTGAAAATCTACAAAATTAGAGTCAGAAGGTTTAGATGCAGGTTTGTGCTATGTCACTTTGTAAAAGTGCAAATTTACAAAACTGTTTTACTTAATATGATGCATGGTGTCAGATTTTTGCCAGTCCAAAATGCGTCACTTTGGCATAAGGATTACTTTAGGCTGATTGGTTTTAAAAAGATAGACGTCTCAGTAAGTTTTTCTTTTTTTTGTGTTCAATTCTGTTGCTAAGTTGTATCTGACTCTGTGGGACCCCATAGACTGTAGTCCAAATCCCATGGACGGAGGAGCCTGGTAGGCTGCAGTCCATGGGGTCGCTAGGAGTCGGACACGACTGAGCAACTTCACTTTCACTTTTCACTTTCATGCATTGGAGAAGGAAATGGAAACCCACTCCAGTGTTCTTGCCTGGAGAATCCCGGGGACGGAGGAGCCTGGTGGGATGCCATCTCTGGGGTCACACAGAGTCGGACACAACTGAAGCGACTTAGCAGCAGCAGCAGCAGCAGACTGTAGACCCCCAGGCTCCTCTGTCCATGGAATCTTCCAGGCAAGTATCCTAGAGTAGGTTGTCATTACCTTCTCTAGGAGATCTTCCCAACCCAGGGATCGAACTCACATCACTTGCATCTCCTGCACTGGCAGGTGGATTCTTTACCACTGTGCCACTTGAGAATTCCTTTCCTTTTTAACCTCCCCCTTAACTGCCTAAAATAATTTAGAAATGAGTGTCTTTTCTGGGAAGGGAACAATCACCCGAGATAACGGCAAAGAATATGAACAATGTGTGTAGCAGATTGGGGAGTTTAGTAAGACCTACCTGTTCACACTCCTGTCTCTGTTTGACTGTCTTTGCATGGCATGGCAAACATCTGCTTATCAAACACTGGCTTTTCCCACATTCTATTAAATCATCTTCCTTTTTCCCCTTTGTCCCACACCCCTATGCCTTTCTCCTTAGCTCTGGGTGGCATTTAAGTTGCAATTGTCTGACTCCTAGAAGTTTTCATATTCTTAAGTGACCCTGTATGTACATAATTAAATTTGTTTTTCTTTTAGTAATCTGTCTTCTTGCTGTTGTTCAGTCGCAAGGTTGTGTCTGTTTTTTTGCAACCTCATGGACTGCAGCACACCAGGCTTCCCTGTCCTTAACTATCCCCCAGAGTTTGCTCAAACTCATGTTCATTGAGTTGGTGAATGCCATCCAACCGTCTTATCCTCTGTTGCCTCCTTCTCCTTCTGCTCTCAATCTTTCCCAGCAGCAGGGTTTTTCCAGTGAGTCAGCTCTTTGCATCAGGTGGCCAAGTACTGGAGTTTCAACTTCAGCAACAGTCTGTTCAATGAATATTCAGGATTGATTTTCTTTAGGATTGACTGGTTTTATCTCCTTGCTGTCCAAGGTACTCCAAGAGACTTCCCCAACACTGCAATTCAAAAGCATCAATTCTTTGGCACTCAGCCTTCTTTATGGTCCATTTCTCAATATGTATGTGACTACTGGAAAAACCATAGCTTTGACTATACAGACCTTTGTCAGCAAAGTGAGGTCTCTGCTTTTTAATATGCTGTCTTGATTTGTCATAGCTTTCCTTCCAACAAGCAACCATCTTTTAATGTCATGGCTGCAGTCACCATCCACAGTGATTCTGGAACCTGAGAAAATAATGTCTGTCACTGTTTCTGTTTTTTCTCTTTCTAATTGCCATGCAGAGATGGGACCAGACACTATGATCTTAGTTTTTTGAATGCAGAGTTTTAACCCAGCTTTTTCACTCTTCTCATTCACCTTCATGAGAAAGGCAATGGCAACCCACTTCAGTACTCTTGCCTGGAAAATCCCATGGATGGAGGAGCCTGGTGGGCTGCAGTCCATGGGGGCGCTAAGAGTGACTGAGCGACTTCACTTTCGCCTTTCACTTTCATGCACTGGAGAAGGAAATGGCAACCCACTCCAGTGTTCTTGCCTGGAGAATCCCAGGGACGAGGGAGCCTGGTGGGCTGTCATCTATGGGGTCACACAGAGTTGGACACAACTGACGTGACTTAGCAGCAGCAGCAGCATTCACCCTCATCAACAGGCTCTTTAGTTTCTCTTCGGTTTCTGCTATTTCTGTATTATCTGCATATATGAGGTTGTTGTTGATATCTGTCCTGGCAACTTTTATTCCAGTTTGTGATTCATTCAGCCTCACATTACGCATGACATACTCTGCATATAAGTTAAATAAACAGGATGAAAATATACAGACTTGTCGTACTCTGTTCCCAACTTTGAACTAGTCCATTTTCCTATGTCTGGTTCTAACAGTTGATCTGCATATAGATTTCTCAGGAGACAGGTAAGGTCATCTGGTATTCCCATCTCTTGAAGAATTTTCCAGATTGTTGTGATTCACACAGTCAAAGCCTTTGGTGTAGTCAATGAAGTAGATATTTTTTTCCCGAATTTCTCTTGCCCTTTCAATGATCCACCAAATGTTGGCAATTTGATCTCTGGTTCCTCTGCCTTGTCTAAATCCAGCCTGTACTCCTGGAAATTCTCAGTTCATGTACTATTGAAGCCTAGCTTGAGGGATTTTGAGCATAACCTTGCTAGCATGTGAAATGGGTACAACTGTAGTAGTTTAAAATTCTTTGGCATTTACCCTTCTTTGGGATTGGAATGAAAACAAACCTTTTCTAGTTCTATGGCCAATGATGAGTTTTCCAAATTTGCTGGCATGTTAGGTACAGCACTTTATCAGCAATCATCTTTTAGTGTTTGAAATAGCCCAGCTGGAATTCTATCACCTCCACTAGCTTTATTTACAATACTGCTACCTAAGGCCCACTTGACCTCACACTCCAGGATGTCTGGCTCTAGGTGAGTAAGCACATCATCACGGCTATCTGGGTCAATAAAACCTTTTTTGTAGATTTCTTCTGTTTATTCTGCTACTTTTTATTCTCTTCTTCTGTTAGGCCCTTGCCATTTCTGTCCTTTATTGTGCCCATCTTTGCCTGAAATATCCCCTTCATATTTCTAATATCTTTGAAGAGATCACTAATCATTCCCATTCTATTGATTTCCTCCATTTCTTTGTATTGCTCACTTAAGAAGGTTTTCTTATCTCTCCTTGCTATTCTTTGGACCACTGCATTCAGTTGGGTATATCTTTCACTTTCTGCTTTGCCTTTGACTTCTCTGTTTTTCTAAGCTAGTCTGTCTTAATTTAATTCATTACAGAAGAGCCAAAGAATCTAAACAAAAGTTTCCTCCCTAACAACATTACTTCTCACTTATTGAATATTGATTATATGTTACACTTGATAAATGTGTGTGTTTTATTCATTAAATCCTTATAACCTCTCTATAAGAAATTCACTGCTATCATACATATTTTACAGATGAGAAGAGAAATTGAGGGGTAGTGTGATTAAGAATCTTCTATGGTCTCAAAGCTCTAAGTAGCAGAGCTGGGGAGCACAGTGAAACAAGGTCCATTTGAAAGCAAAACCCACAGTCTTACATTTTCGGTCACTTGGCCTCTTCCCGCTAGCCTGATTTATATCAGGACTTCGTTCCATTTTAGCAAAGACCTCACAATAATGTCTCTGCCTCGAGTCTTTTTTCCCTTCAAAGTCAGCCTTATGGAGTTGCCAAAGTGATCTATATAAAATATAGATCTGACCATATTGCAGTGCTACCTAAATCTCTCAATAGTACATTGCAAGGCCTTTCAAGAGAAGAAATTCTCTTAAGTATAAATGCCCACCTCCACCATGGATCACATGAGTACAGGATCAACACTCTTAGTGTCATTTCCTTTACTTCCCTCCCCTCTGCTCAGGATTTCACTCCAATCTAACATAAAGCCCATGATTTAAACAAATTAAAGGAATCTCTCACAAAATGATTGGAGAGTTCTGTTCAAATGTGAATTCAACTTTTCACAAAATATTATCCTCTGATATGGGCATTATTGATACTTAAAACACTAAATAATGTTGAACCATTGCTTGTTCTAAGAACTAATGTGGAATCGACCTGATCTCCTCACTCAATTATCCCATTCATTTCCTCTGACCAAATTTCAGATGAGGATCTTGGGTTACCTTTAAGCAAGGAGATATTTTATATGCAAACATTTGGAAAACACTGTGGGCACTTCAGTGAGCAAAATATGTTAAATATATATTGAATAAACTAGAAAAAACAATATTATGCTATTTCTATAACCACCTGAATATTTGAATGAAAATAAGAATTTATTATTGCTTAAACTGTAATACTTGAGGAAGTTAATACAGCATATGAATATATCTGAACTTTACAAACAAGCAATTTAATTTAAATCATCTAATGCCAACATCCGCTGGATCATCGAAAAAAGCAAAAGAGTTCCGGAAAACATCTATTTCTGTTTTACTGACTATGCCAAAGCCTTTGACTGTGTGGATCACAATAACTGTGGAAAATTCTGAAAGAGATAGGAATACCAGACCACCTGACCTGCCTCTTGAGAAATCTGTATGCAGGTCTGGAAGCAACAGACATGGACATGGACATGGAACAACAGACTGGTTCCAAATAGGAAAAGAAATACATTAAGGCTGTATATTGTCACCCTGCTTCTTTAACTTCTATGCAGAGTACATAATGAGAAACGCTGGGCTGGAAGAAACACAAGCTGGAATCAAGATTGCTGGGAGAAATATCAATAACCTCAGATATGCAAATGACACCACTCTTAGGGCAGAAAGTGAAGAAGAACTAAAGAGCCTCTTGATGAAAGTGAAAGAGGAGAGTGAAAAAGTTGGCTTAAAGCTCAACATTCAGAAAACTAAGATCATGGCATCCGTTCCCATCACCTCATGGCAAACAGATGGGGAAACAGAGGAAACAGTGGGTGACTTTATTTTGGGGGGCTTCAAAATCACTGCAGATGGTGATTGCAGCCATAAAATTAAAAGACACTTACTCCTTGGGAGAAAAGTTATGACCAACCTAGACAGCATATTAAAAAGCAGAGATATTACTTAGCCAACAAAGATCCATCTAGTCAAGGCTATGGTTTTTCCAGTAGTCATGTATGGATGTGAGAGTTGAACTGTGAAGAAAGCTGAGCACTGAAGAATTGATGCTTTTGAACTGTGGTGTTGGAGAAGACTCTTGAGAGTCCCTTGGACTGCAAGGAGATCCAACCAATCCATTCTGAGAAGATCAGCCCTGGCATTTCTTTGGAAGGAATGATGCTAAAGCTGAAACTCCAGTACTTTGTCCACCTCATGCGAAGAGTTGACTCATTGGAAAAGACTCTGATTCTGGGAGGGATTGGGGGCAGGAGAAGGGGACAACAGAGGATGAGATGGCTGGATGGCATCACTGACTCGATGGACATGAGTTTGGGTGAAATCCAGGAGATGGTGATGGACAGGGAGGACTGGCGTGCTGCAATTTGTGGGG
This sequence comes from Oryx dammah, assembly GCF_014754425.2. NCBI lineage: Eukaryota > Metazoa > Chordata > Mammalia > Artiodactyla > Bovidae > Oryx > Oryx dammah. The sequence continues at coordinate 9,519,253 of NW_024070201.1, forward strand.
TCGCAAAGAGTCGGACACGACTGAGCAACTGAACTGAACTGAAAGTTAAAACCTCTTGTGCACCAAAGGATATCACCAGGAGAGAGAAAAGACAACCAAGAAAATAGCAGAAAATATTCAAAACTCATACATCTGATAAGAGACTATTACAAAAAATATACAAGAACTTGCAACTCAAAAACAATGAGCAAACAATTTAATTTAAAAATGGGCAAAGAACTTGAATCTTGGTACAAAACGATGCTCAATATCATTAGTCACTAGGAGAATACAAATCAAAACCACAAAGAGATAACTCTGCACACCTGCCAGGAAGGTAAATTTCTAAAAGGACAAAACTACAGGTCAAATTAATATTGAATGTAATATTGTGGCTCAGATTCTGTTCAATACACATAACACATCTTACTTTATTTGATGATTACAGACACTCTATGAAAGGGTACTCTTCCTATATTAATAGATGAGGAACTTGAGAGTAGGGATGTTATACAATTTGATGACACACAGCTACTGTGTAGCACAATTACAGTGTGACACAGCCCAAGATGGTTGCCTAGATACAAAGCCTATATTCTTTTGACTTCACATGCTATCTTCAAATAAGTGTTTCCATATCCATCCTTATTCCCAGAACATTAATTTTTTAAGGGTGAAATTCACCTTTTTTTAAAATCTTTTACTAATACTTTTCAAGCATATTAACATGGTAGCTCATTATAGTCTCATAAGTCTAAATGATATTTGATTGTTTTCACTGTTATAAAAAATGAGATTTACTACCTGTTAATCCATATAATGTTAAAATAGAAAGCTAGGATAAAACTAAATGATGAAGCAATTACAAATTCTGGCTTTAAAATGATATGTTGCTTCAATCTTGGCTTCACTGACTGATTTGCTAAGTGATGATGGGCAAGTTACTGAACCTATCTGAATAATTTTGATGTAGTTTTATTCTATCTAGCATACCTTTATAGGGTTAAGTAATGACTTTTGGATGAAAGTATGTTTAGTGACATACTTTCACAAGTATGACATACAAACTTTCACAAGTGACATACAAGCACAAGTAATCTCACATATTAGGCTCTATTTTAATTATATTATATCATGCATTTGTTTATTATATATGTATGTCTCCATTAGACAGTACATTCCTAAATAAAAAAAGAACCAAAAACTTCTTAGTGTATATACTATAATCTACAGATAGGAAAAATGTCTATCATTTTATATGAAAGATATTGTGTAGATGATGTTTATTTGTTGATTTCAATGGAAATGATTTCAATTGACATGGCTCTAAAAGAAAATTTTGAAATTTAGAAAAAAAACATTTAAACTTCTTTAAAATAACAGTTCAGAGGAAATAGGAAAGTTGCATGAAAGGAAAAACCAGTGAAACAATAAATAAAAAGGCAGATTAACATCCTTTAATGCAGATGAAATATGGAACAAATTTTCCATCTAATTTTAAAAAAAAATTAATTTTATTTTTAATTTATTTTTTTTGATAATTTTGTTGTTTTCTGTCAAACCTCAATATGAATCAGCCATAGGTATTCATATATCCCCTCCCTTTTGAGCCTCCCTCCATCTCCCTCCTTATCCCACCCCTCCAGGTTTATACAGAGCCCCTGTTTGAGTTTCTTGAGACACACAGAAAATTCTTGTTGGCTATCTATTTTACATATGGTAATATAAGTTTCCATGTTACTCTCTCCATACACTTTACCCTCTCCTCTTCACTCCCTGTAAATAAATTCTTCAGTACCATTTTTCTAGATTCCATATATATGCATTAGAATATCATAATTTATCTTTCTCTTTCTGACTCTCTTCACTCTCTATAGGTTCATCCACCTCTTAAAACGGACTCAAATGCCTTTCTTTTTATGGCTGAGTAATATTCCATTGTGTATATGTACTGCAACTTCTTTATCCATTCATCAGTTGATGGACATATAGGGTTGCTATTTAGCTTTCTAGCTATTTAATAGATAGATATTATTTAAATGCTTATCTAGCTATTTAAAATAGCTAGAACATGGAAGCAACACACCTAAATTTTGCCTACTTATTTTTAAAATGGGAAGGTCAGTTGGTTCATATTTAATCTTGTTTTGAGTTCACACAATTCTAAGAGTTCTGAATTTTTCAGATATAATCTAATTGTGTGATCTATATCAATAATCAAAACAAGACAAAAAGAAAAGCCATGAGAAAATACTTCAGGAGATAATAGTTGAAAACTTCCCTAAAATGGGGAAGGAAATAGCCACCCAAGTCCAAGAAACCCAGAGAGTCCCAAACAGGATAAACCCAAGGCAAAACACCCCAAGACACATATTAATGAAATTAACAAAGATCAAACACAAAGAGCAAATATTAAAAGCAGCAAGGAAAAAGCAACAAATAACACACAAGGGGATCCCCATAACGATAACAGCTGATCTTTCTATAGAAACTCTTCAGGCCAGAAGGGAATGGCAGGACACAATTAAAGTGATGAAAAAGAAAAACCTACAACCCAGATTACTATACCCAGCAAGAGCCTCATTCAAATATGAAGGATAAATCAAAATCTTTACAGACAAGCAAAAGCTGAGAGAATTCAGCACCATCAAACCAGCTCTTCAACAAATGCTAAAGGATCTTCTCTAGATAGGAAACACAGAAAAGGTTTATAAACTTGAACCCAAAACAACAAAGTAAATGGCAACAGGATCATATTTATCAATAATTACCTTAAATGTAAATGGGCTGAATGCCCCAACCAAAAGACAATGACTGGCTGAATAGATACAAATAAAAAAAATAAAAAAAAAATAAAAAAAATAAGACCCCTATATAGGCTGTCTACAAGAGATCCACCTCAAAACAAGGGACACATACAGGCTGAAAGTCAAGGGCTGGAGAAAGATATTTCATGCAAATGGAGACCAAAAGAAAGCAGGAGTAGCAATATTCAAATCAGACAAAACAGACTTCAGAATAAAGTCTGCGAAAAGAGACAAAGAAGGACACTACACAATGATCAAAGGATCAATCCAAAAAGAAGATGTAACAATTATAAATATAAATGCACCCAACATAGGAGCAGCACAATATGTAAGGCAAATGCTAATGAGTAAGAAAGAGGAAATAATAGTAACACAGTGATAGTGGGAGACTTTAATAGCACACTCACACAGATGGAGACATAAACAAAACCAAAAATTAGCAAGGAAACATAAACTTTTAATTATGAAATGGACCAGTTAGATCTAATTGATATCTATAGGACATTTCATCCCAAAACAAGGAATTTCACCTTTTTCTGAACTGCACACAAAACAATATCCAGGATAGATCACATCCTGGGCCATAAATCTAGCCTTGGTAAATTAAAAAAAAAAAATGAAATCATTTCAAGCATCTTTTCTGATCACAATGTGGTGAGATTAGATGTCAACTTCAGGAAAAAAAATATATATATAATAAAAATACAAATATATGGAGTCTAAACAACACGCTTCTGAATAATGAACAAATCACAGAAGAAATCATAAAATAAATCAAAATATGCATAGATATGAATGAAAATGAAAACACAAGAACCCCAAACCTATGGGACACTATAAAAGCAGTGATAAGGGGAAGGTTCATAGCAATACAGGCTTACCTCAAGAAATAAGAAAAAAGTCAAATAAACAACCTAACTCTACACCTAAAGCAACTAGAAAAGGAAGAAATGAAGAACCCCAGGGTTAGTAGAAGGAAAGAAATCATAAATTTAGGGCAGAAATAAATGAAAGAGAAACAAAGGGACTACAGAATAAATCAACAAAACTAAAATCTGGTTCTTTGAGAAGATAAATGAAGTAGACAAACTATTAGCCAGACTCATCAGGGAAAAAAAGGGAGAATAATCAAATCAACTGAATTAGAAATGAAAATGAAGAAATCACAATAGACAACACAGAAACACAAAGGATCATGAGACTACTATCAGTAACTATATTCTAGTAAAATGGACAACCTGGAAGAAATGGACAAATTCTTAGAAAAGGATAACCTTCCAAAACTGAACCAGGAAGAAATAGAAAATTTTAACAGACCTGTCACAAGCACAGAAATCGAAACTGTAATCAAAGATCTTAAATAGATGGAGCAATATACCATATTCATGGATTGGAAGAATCAATATAGTGAAAATGAGTATACTATCCAAAGCAATCTATAGATTCAGTGCAATCCCTATCAAGCTACCAGAGGTATTTTTCACAGAGCTAGAACAAATAATTTCACAATTTGTATGGAAATACAAAAAAACTTGAATAGCCAAAGCCATCTTGAGAAAGAATTGACTGGAGGAATCAACTTGCCTGACTTTAAGCTATATTACAAAGCTACAGTCGTCAAGACAGTATGGTACTGGCACAAGACAGAAAGATAGATCAATGGAACAAAATAGAAAGCCCAGAGATAAATTCACAGACTTATGGACACCTGATCTTTGACAAAGGAGACAAAAACAGACAATTGAGAGAAGACAATGGCTTTAACAAGTGGTGCTGGGAAAACTGGTCAATCACTTGTAAAAGAATGAAACTAGAACACTTTCTAACACCATACACAAAAATAAACTCAAAATGGAGTAAAGATCTAAATGTAAGATCAGAAACTGTAAAACTCCTAGAGGAAACATAGGCAAAACACTCTCTGGCATATATGACAACAGGATCCTCTATGACTCACTTCCCAGAGTAATGGAAACAAAAGCAAAACTAAACAAATGTGACCTAATTAAACTCAAAAGCTTTTGCACAATGAAGAAAACTGTAAGCAAGGTGCAAAGGCAACTTTCTGAATGGGAGAAAATAATAGCAAGTGAAACAACTGACAAAGAGTTTATCTCAAAAATATACAAGCAGCTCATGCAGCTCAATTCCAGAAAAATAAATTACCCAATCAAAAAATGGGCCAAGGAATTAAATAGACACTTCTCCAAAGAAAACATACAGATGGCTAACACACACATGAAAAGATGCTCAACATCACTCATTATCAGAGAAAAGCAAATCAAAACCACAATGAGGTACCGTCTCTCGCAGATCAAAATGGCTGCTATCAAAGTCTACAAACAATAAATCCTGAAGAGGGTGTGGAGAAAAGGGAACGCTCTTACACTGTTGGTGGGAATGCAAACTAGTACAGCCACTATGGAAAACAGTGTGGACATTCCTTTAAAAACTGGAAATACAACTTCCATATAACCCAGCAATCCCACTCGTGTGCACACACACTGAGGAAACCTGAATTGAAAGAGACACATGTACCCCAATGTTCACTGCAGCACTGTTACAATAGATAGGACATGGAAGCAACCTAGATGTCCATCAGCAGATGAATGGATAAGAAAGCTGTGGTACATATACACAATGGAATATTACTCAGCCATTAAAAAGAATGCCTTTTTAATTAGAATCAGTTCTAATGAGGTGGATGAAACTGGAACCTATTATACAGAGTGAAGTAAGTCAGAAAGGAAAATACCAATACATTATACTAACACATATATATGGAATGTAGAAAGATGGTAACAATGACCCTATATGTGAGACAGCAAGAGACACAGATGTAAAGAGTAGACTATTGGACTCTGTGGGAGAAGGCGAGGGTGGGATGAATTGAGAGAATAGCACTGAAACATGTATCCTATCATATGTGAAACAGATCGCCAGTCCAGGTTTGATGCATGAGACAGGCAATCAGTGCCAGTGCACTGGGATGACCCTGAGGGATGGGATAGGGAGGGATGTAGGAGGGGGGTTCAGGATATGGGACACATGTACACTGATGCCTGATTCATGTGAATGTATGGTAAAAAACAGCTACAATATTGTAAAGTAATTAGCCTCCCATTAAAAGAAATAATTTACAAAATAAAAAAAAAATACTAACAAGTAATATTAGTAGCCTAAAGGAGTCAAGGTAAATATGACCACATATAATCTAATACTTGCTAAAAACAAGCAAATCTATATTCCATAAATTGAATTTTATATTTAATTTTTAATTAATGCTTGTCTTCTTATTCTCAGTGGTCTTCTGGTTTACTGGTGCCTCAGTAATCTTGCCTGGAAAATCCCATGGATGGAGGAGCCTGGTAGGCTGCAGTCCATAAGGTCGCTAAGAGTTGGATGTAACTGAGAGACTTCACTTTGACTTTTCACTTTCACGCAATGGAGAAGAAAATGGCAACCCACTCCAGTATTCTTGCCTGGAGAATCCCAGGGACGGGGAAGCCTGGTGGGCTGCCGTCTATGGGGTCGCACAGAGTCGGACATGACTGAAGCGACTTAGCAGCAGCAGCAGCAGCAGCAGTTTCATCACAGGTTAAGATTCCTAGTAGATTAGGAATGACAGTTCTTAAAAATCATTAATAGAATTAAGACATTCTACCAACTGTAACCAGAAGAAATATATTAGTATTGAAAATGAGAAACATTTGAAGCACAGATTATTTCATTCCATTTTCATCCTTAGAGTTGTTTCAGGCTTTGAAATTTTTCAAAGGAAAGACTAATGTGAATGTTGGGAACATATAAAAGTGAATAGCAGCTGTGGAGTGGTGGCCAGTTGAGGCACATATGGCGTAAAATATCTTGCGCTTTCTTATATCTAATTTCTAAGTATCCTCTATTGTAAAGTAACAATGAATAGTACTAATTTATATTTATTATAAGGCTTGTCTCTTCAGAAGTTATTTTCATTTAATCAACTTTGACTTATAGAAGTGAGCCAAAACCCACTATAATGAAATTTTATGTTCCATTGTTCTGCATATACTATAGAGATCACTTTTGATTTTTAATATTCCATTGAGGATGATTCTTCCTTTTACTATAATTCTCAATGCTGTGTCATTTATGTGTGTCAGGAATAAATGTGTGTGTGTGTGTGTATTTTCAAGCTTTCAAAGGAGTTCTGTGATTTCAAATATATATTTTTGTGCTTTTATATAGTTTCAGTTATAAAGAAAGATCTTCTCTATGATAATAGCTCATCATTAAGCAATTTCTATATACTGTCCCCAGTACTGCTGGGTATGAAGGGAATGTAGGAAGTTGGGAATAGGAAAAATAAATGAGGCTTGTGAAGAAACAAGATATTAATAGTAAGAAAGTAGAATTTGGAGTAACATAGCTGGAAGTGCAAATGGCTCTTCTGCCTTTGATCTGTTAGGTGTCCATGGGAAAATTATTTAAACGTTCTAAATATGTTTCCCATTTTTTCAACAGAAATATTAAAATTTACCTTATTGGGTTATTACATTTAAAAAATAAAAGCTTGGCACAAAATAGATAATTACTGATTGCTAGTTTTCTTTTCCTATACTTGACTATCTTAAAGCTTGGTGCTATCTATATCTGTTTATCACTGATTTAAATAAAAATTATTCATCTTGCAAATGTAGAGGTAAGATAGCTTTTAAAAATAGAAACTTAATTCAAGACCAAATAAAGAAACTAATTATTTCCTTTTTCAAATACTTCCAAGTCAGAAAGTCCATTTACTTTAATAACAATTTCATTAATATGGCCAATTAAATGTAATTGTATTTTATCCCTTGTGTTCTTATGATATTCATTAAATGTGATTTTTAAAAATATTATATGTATTAGGCCTTGGCTATCCTGGGTTTGTTATTAAAAGTAAAACATACCCTAAGAATGCTGATAGGATCATGCACAAGTTTCTTCCAGTTACATATCTGCAGATGAAAGTCACCTTATACTGCGAGTGCTCCATATGCTTCTTGATAATGCTGGAAATGGAAGTCCATGAAAGGTGGAAATGGTAACATCCTGCTGACAAGTTTGTAAAATCATGCATTTGGGTTAGTAAGATTAACTGATTTATCTTGACCATGGTTTATAAATAAGCCTCTCTCTACCCCATTTTTCTCAGCTATAAAGCAGAGATGGCAACTTGCATTATTTTTAGTTAAATGCTGAGTGTTAACCACATAGGAATTGCTCAATAAAGAATGCCTGTTATGATTACTTTGACATATGGTCACATAAGATTTGTAGAGTTCTGAAAGTAACTTCTTTAAATTGTTTCTATCAATACCATCAAGCACCCTGAAAGCCATGTAAAATTTGTGTTGGAGGAGGTGGTGGTTAAGGCCCTAAATCTAATGTAAAGAAAATATGTCCCTATTAGAATCATATGGAACATGACATATGCACCTGTGATGACAGGGAGAATGAAAAATTAAAGGCCTATATTATGGGTCACAGTCTAAAGAGGACCTGGGTCAGTCGTAACAGTAAGAGACTTGGGCACCTGAACTAAAGCCTGATTAAAGACACTAAAGAAAAGCACTTTTGACAATATTAGAGTTAGCCCAAGAAGAATAAGAGGACGAGCTTTGTAAAAGATTTTTAAATAAGTAAACTGAATTATAAGAAAATAATGTCAAATACTCTACCTTTCCCAGATCATGCCCATCTCCCATCCCATTCTCATCACCCCAGAACCCCGTTTAGTATGTGCCAGAGAGAGAGGTTTTATAATTCTATCTTTTGCAGGTCTAGGGAAGTTTTGAGGTCTCTGTGGCTACTAGATCATATTCTAGTTGCATTGGAGGGCCTCTTGAACTGATTCTGAATTGAAGTTATTCAGTTTTATTTGATAGCATAGGAAATCAGTCCCAGGGAGACTTCATGGAGAATGGGATTCATGTAGTCATGCTTTAATTAATTAATTAATTGCTTCAACATATATTTATGCACTCAATGCTTACTATCAGCAAAGAATGCTCTACAGACTGACTGAGATTATGTTACTAAAACAAAATTGTTGACCACATGGGGAGCATTTGTAGTATTACAAAAAAATAGTAAACAAACAGTAAGCAGTAAGCTAATAAAAAAATAAGTAATATATGTGTTGATACCTGCAACTGAAGAAAGATAAATTGTGTTATGATTGACAAAAAGTGAAAACTCTGTTACCTAAGATAAAGTGTTTTGAAAAGGCTTATTTGAGGAATTGACCTTTGAATGATGACTTAAATGAGTGCAAATAGAACTGTCTTATGACCTAGCAATCCCACTGCTGGGCATACATACCAAGGAAATCAGAATAGAAAGAGACACATGTACCCCAATGTTCATCACAGCACTGTTTATAATAGAAACAACCTAGATGTCCATCAGCAGATGAATGGATAAGAAAGCTGTGGTGCATATACACAATGGAGTAGTACTCAGCCATTAAAAAGAATACATTTGAATCAGTTCGAATGAGATGGATGAAACTGGTGCCGATTATACAGAGTGAAGTAAGCCAGAAAGAAAAACACCAATACAGTATACTAACACATATATATGGAATTTAGAAAGATGGTAATGATGACCCTCTATGCGAGACAGCAAAAGAGACACAGATGTGTAGAGTGGACTTTTGGACTCTGAGGGAGAGGGAGAGGGTGGGATGATTTGGGAGAATGGCATTTAAACATGTATACTATCATGGAAGAAACAAATCGCCAGTCTATGTTTGATGCAGGATACAGGATGCTTGGGGCTGGTGCACGGGGATGATCCAGAGAGATGATATGGGGTGGGAGGTGGCAGGGGGGTTCATGTTTGGGAACTCATGTACACCCGTGGTGGATTCATGTCAATGTATGGCAAAACCAATAATTGTAAAGTAAAAATAAAAATGTGTAAAAAAAAAGTAAAATAATAATAATAATTAAAAAAAAAGAGTGCAAGGCAGGAGTATATCAGAACTTTGGGACATTCGAGACAGTTACAGCAATGGTCTTCAGATAGGTGTATTTAAGGGACAACAAAGAAGCCTGTGTTTCTACAGTATATTGAATGAAGGAAAGAATAGGAAGAAAGGGTAGAAATATTAACTAGAAATCACATCTCACGAGGGTACTGTGGGCCATGATAAGTTTTTTTTTTTTTCTTTTTAATGTTATCTTGGTTTATTACAACCGTGGCAGGGTTTTGAGCAGGGAGCTGCTCTAATCAGATTTATATTTTTTAAAAGAATCATATATATTCACTGGGATTCTCTGGTGGCTCAGAAGGTAAAGAATTTGCCTATAATGCAGGAGACCTGAGTTCTGTCCCTGGGTTAGGAAGATCCCCTGTAGAACGGAATGGCTAAACACTCCATGGGAAATCCCATGGAGAGAGGAGCTTGGCAGGCTACAGTCCATTGGGTAGCAAAGAGTCAGGATAGACATATATACACCATCATTTGTAAAATAGGTAGCTGGTGAGAATTTGCTGTAATACAAAGCGAGCCCAGCCTAGCACTCTAGGATAGGGGAGGGGAAGGAGGCTTAAGAGGGAGGAGATATATCTATAATTATGACTGATTCATTTGTAATATGGCAGAAAATAACATAATACTGTAAAGCAATCTTCCTTCAATTAAAAAATAAATTTTAAACAATTAAAAAAGAATCACTTTTACTGCTTTGAGATAAACTTAGGTGACAAAAATGGAATCATGGACACCAGTGAGGAGATGATTGCCATAGGAGAGAGATGATGGTAAACAAGCATGGTAAACTCATGCTTGTATGTATTCATCTCTTATGCTTGTATGTATTCATGTACATGCACAACTGTATTAACTGAATGTTGACTTATATCTTTATAAGTCAAAGTTTAATTATAGGAAAAGTTTAATTAACTGTCCATAAGAAACCTATTGTTAAGAGAGGTGACATAATATTAATTCAATTATTGTTTGACATCTTAGAATGTGCTATCATTGCTAAAAATAATATCACATTCTAAAACATTAAATGATACTTGAATTAATTGCATGAATGCTTGGATGATCTTCTGGACTGACAGAATGTCATAACGTCAGACATGTCGAACACATATCCATCAACCAACTAAACAACTAAATAACAACCTTATAACGGGTAGCAAGAATTTCTCTGTAAAACAATTATGTGTAAACAAGATTAAATCAACCACTGTCTTGAAGGACGTCAATAATAAATTCAGACTGGTCAGCCCAAACATAGATATGACGTGGGATATAAAACAAGCCTTATTTATCTAAAGGCTAGAGAAAGGAGTCAGCAAAATCAGAACACACAGCAGACAAATCAATCACATTGTCCAGTGACAGAGACGTAAATGTCCTGGTAATTGTCAATCATCCTCACTACTGGAACAGAGTTGAAGATAATATGGCTGAGAGAAAGACCATGATTCAATTGTTTTGGTACATATGCTGGAGACCATAGAAATTGGATTATCTGCACTCTATCAGTCTGAGTTATAAAATATAACTCCAATGTACAGTAAAACACATGCACAGACTAGAACAGAATCATCATTTGCCACTCAGCCTTTGGGACGAGCACATACCTAATTTTGTATAACGTAAAACATGGTCAGGTATCCAGAGTTTTCTGAGTCATTCTATTTTGTAAAAATTATATCTAATAACTATAAAACATAAATGCAACTAAAATAAATTTTCATCACTTTGAAAGAGAAACTAAGAATTTATATAAAAAAATATAATGATTCATATGAGGTTTGTGCCTCCTCTCCATCCTGCCCAAAGAGCTGGAAATGAGCAAAAGTACTGCAAGAGAGAAGCATCAGTGGGCCTTAAATAGGGCCTCCTTGTTGTCATCGTCTGCCAGGACTTACAGGGTATCTTCAAGTTTACTGAGAGAATGGGGGTGCGTGGCAGGTGGCTGGCAATGTCACAAAAAGAAGAAAAGGCAGGAAATTCACGGTCTGAATTTCAAAGTATCTGTGGTGTAAGAGAGAGGCAGAGTGGCTCTTCCAGGAAGGGACAGGAGATGGTCATCCCCATGAACTGACAGAATCAACACACAACCCTTGAGCTATTACAGACGTTGATAACTTGGCAACCAAGAATAGAGAGCATGCTGACTGGTAGGGAAAAGACACTCTAACCGCAAGCACAGGTCAGACAGTCTAACCACAAGGACAGGTCAGACAGTCTAACCACAAGGACAGCAAAAAGACACAGGATTTATGAGCTCTCTTGTGCTCCCAGACACATCTTGGAAAGGAGTGGTGGAAGATGATGCCTCCTGCTTGCAGACGTAATGTTCTACTAGGGAATTCCATGAACTAACTGAGCATTTACATCAAAACGGTGGAAATTAGAGAAGACTGAATTTTATTTAACAAGTATAACTTTTTTCTTGTTTTCTTTGTTCTGAGTTTAGGAATAGGAGCTCCAAAGAAACACAGATCAATTTTAGAAAAACAAACCTAAAATTTTGGCACACTTCACTTATCATGCTTCAATTTCTATCTTTCTACATAAGGTATTACTGATTATATGAATTATAAGAGCTAAGGAAGAAAAATAAATATATTATGGAAAAGAAAGAGGAGCAGTAAAAGCCACTTCAACTGATACTCTCAAAATACCTTTCTGTGCAGGAGACCATCAATTTAAAGAATAAAATACTTCAGCTGTAATAAGCATCATAAATAGATAACATTTATTTCCAGACTGCCTTTTCAATACTGGAAGGTCACTCCACAGCTTTTCAGAAAAGCAAGCTCTATGGCAACACAACAGGCTCTTGCAAGATTACTCAGGGCTATTGATATTCCTGGATATTCACACAGCTATCATGTACAAATCTGACACACTGAAGAATTCTGAACTTTCTAGTTTCATTTAATGCTGGACATTTAATGTCTCAATCTGTGTTGAACATGGCACATATCCCTCTCTGTTAATGGCATTTGTCCTGTCAATGTCATCTGCTTTAGATTTCAATTTCCTAGGCAGGAGTAAAGTCTATTTGGCAGAGAGTAAAAAGAAATGTTATAACACTTCAGTACATTCTAATCAGGTTCTAGCTATAGTGGCTATTGAACACTATATTTTCAGATTCAACTTATGCTCCATTGGAGATCTAAGCTTCCTAAGCAGATGCTTAGTCTGTTTGGCAAAGGAATAAAATGTATGGTTGCAATGTTTTGGCATTTATAATCAGATGATAGCCTCCTTAACAGTGAACTCCACATTTTCAAATTTCATTATATATGACTTCACTGAAGAGCCTGGAATGTTGTATTCAATTTGGGGAACTAGTCACAGAGATAAATACAGGTAAATGGGGGCCAAGTCAAGGATGATTATGATTTTTTAAAATTTTCTTGTTTATACTATACTTTATTTCATAAAATATTGATCCTTGGCATTATATATATATATATATATACACACACACATACACACATATATAATATATACTTATATATACATAAGTCAGAGTAGACTGTTTCTGAGTTGCATCTGAGAAAACAAAGGTGTGACTGCCTGGATGGAATCTGCCATGGGAGAATATGGGTGCTAAGAGAGAGAAATAATTTCATTCTCCTTAAAATAGATCAAAAGCACATATTTTCCATAGATTACATCAACTGTTTTCATGTAGACCCCCTATAAGAGTAGGGCTGCCTGGGGTTGTCTTATAATATTTCAAAGAGATTTGCCAGGGGTAGTGAGTAGAGTTAAGCTAGAGTTAGAGTAGAGTTAAGCTAGAGTTAGAGTAGAGTTAAGCTAGTAGTTCAGTAGAGTAAAGAGAAGAGTGGTAGGATCATATAAGTGCAGGAAGTAAGAAATTGTAAATGGCCACCTAGAATAAACACATTTGTCTCTGGGAAGAGAATTGTAGATAAGAGATCCCAAGAATTTGGGAGCTGAGTGCAGATCATTGAAATATACTTAAAATACCTCAAATTTGTGTGTTTGTTGCTCAATTGTGTCCGACCCTTAGTGACACATCGACTGTAGCCTGCCAGGCTCCTCTGTCCATGGAATTTTCCAGACAAGAATACCGGAGTGGGTTGCCATTTCCTCCTCTAGGGGATCTTCCCAACCAAGGGATTGAACCCCTGTCTCCTGTGTCTCCTGCATTGCAGGCAGGTTCTTTACCTACTGAGCCATTAGGGAAGCCATATCCTAAATTTACTCACAAATAAAGATTCAGCATTAAATATACGTCAGGCACTGAAAACAATAATAGCTCATGACATTACCAGTCAAATAATACCTTTCCTAAACTTCACCTCTCTATCTAATCACTACTTAAATCTTAAAGGAGATTAAGTTTATTTAATGGACAAAGGAGTTGAAATGCCCAAAATGGAGAATTAGAGGAAAAATAAAAACACCTTTTCATATTATTTATTGGCTTCTCACTTGGAATAAACACTTCGTGGAGAGGAAAGGACTTTGAGCTCTTATATAATACAACATATTTTAGTTGCCTAAATAAGATAGGTGCTTTTTAATCACTTAAGAGAATCACTGGGCATTATATCAGAAACTTCTCTTATATGCCTTCTCAGTAATCACCCATCTTGGTCCAGAGAGATAGCCACTGTTCTATTTTTTCTCAGTATAGATGTCACTTGTTCATTTGATAACTTACATATACAGAATTGTATGGTTCATACTCCTCTGAGTAAGGTTTGTTTCATAAAACATAATGTTTTTGAGATTCACTCATACTGTTTAATAGTCAGTAGCTTATTCCTTTTTACTGTTGAGTAGTATTCCTTTGTATGTATGCAAAGTTGCTGAGTCACTTGAGTCATGTCTGACTCTTTGTATGCTATGGACCATAGCCTGGCAGGCTCCTCTGTCCATGAGATTCTCCAGGCAACAGAAGCTAAGTCACTTCAGCCGTGTCCAACTCTGTGCAACCCCATAGACAGCAGCCCACCAGGCTCCCCCGTCCCTGGGATTCTTGAAGCAAGAATAGTGGGTTGCCATTTCCTTCTTCAATGCATGAAAGTGAAAAGTGAAAGTGAAGTCACTCAGTCGAGTCCGACTCTTAGCGACCCCATGGACTGTGGCCCACCAGGCTCCTCCGTCCATGGGATTTTCCAGGCAACAGTACAGGAGTGGGGTGCCATTGCCTTCTCTGATTCCTTTCTATAGGAAATCTCAATTTTTTAATTCATTGACCTTTGGTGGACACCAGGAATGTTTCTAGTTTTAGGCTATTATGACTATATCTGATATGGATATTCTTGTACATTTATGTCTGTGGATATATGTTTCATTTGTTTTTTGTAAATACCTAGGAGTAAAATTGCTAGATCATAGGATAAGTTCATATTTATTTTTATAGGAAATTGCAAGAACTTTCTCCAAAGTGGTTGAACCCATGTGTTAGAAGTGTGTGTGTCTTAATTTTAGACATTCAGGTGGACATGTGAGTAATATATGGTTCTTTTGCTCTTTTTCTACTTAGTAATTCTTGAACAGTGAAAGTGGATGCTAGGAAAATGAGATCATGTTGATCACACAGGCTGCAATATACTTAAAGGTGTTTTATAATATCAAAAAACATGATTACTGTTGGATGAAGTTACTATCAAAATATACAAAACAGACTTTTAAATGGACCTCAACAGTATAATTTTTTAAAAATATTTTTGACATGTATTTATTCTTTCAAACTTCTAATTGCCTTCATTCTAATTATGTAAACAGGAAGGCTCTGGGAACATTACACCTATGTCTATAACTAAAACAAAATGAAAAATTTTGTTCATGTTAGAATAAATACTTTCTAAAATCTACGACATCAGATGTAGGAAGTTTACTGATTATTCTAGAATATTGGAGTGCAGAATAAAGGTTTATATATTTGCTTTACCATATACATAACCATTCATCTGTTTCATGATCCATTCTTCTATCTTATATACCTGTTCTTAAATGAGATTATTGCAAGTTTTCTAGTTAATTTTATAAAACCCCCTTTAAAAGCATATTCCACAGGGAGGGAAACTTCCCAATCCTCAGCATCTCCAGATGGCTTCAACCAGACCTGCTGCCACTCCAAGTGTTCAATACCCCCAAATGATCCATTACACCATGGTGTATCTAAAATAAATAAAGGTTAAAAGATCATAAAAACAAGACCATATGCCCAAACATGTTTGTTCACCTTGGCATTGGCAATGTAAGGACTGAATCAGATTATATCCAGCTTTCCAAGAAACTGGATCAAAACTAGGGGGTGGGGGGAAGAATCTGTCATATGAGCCACAGAGCCAAATGATACTTGCCTTAACGGTGGTGGGGAGAGGAATAGCCAATATACCCACATCTCTGAAAGATACTTGCCTTGTCAACCAGAAAAATAAGAAGGCTACAGCTCAACTATTAAAGAATGTTGAAAGACTTAATTTCCTTATGGGCAAATATGGGAAATTTCATTAGAAGAGATTCCCTTTGATCAAGGCATGGCTTTAAAGTTATGATCACCATCCCAACTTTAGGCCTCCCTATAATTGTTCACTTTCTCTATAACATTTGTCACTTTGTAACAAACATACAATTTATTCATTTTTCAATTCATTTTTTTATTCCCTGAAATCATCCACTAGATTATAAGCTTTGTGATGGAAGGAATTGTTGTTGCCTGTTTTCTTACTTGCTTCACTCATTTGTGACACATAGTGCTTATTACATACCTGTGTATCCATGTATAAAAGAATGGACATGTGAAGACTACTGAGGCAACACTGGGTCATGTTTCAGGAGAAAAATTTATATCAATGCTATGCACACATGAGGGAGTCTTCTAGAGGTAAAAGTAATATACTTGTTATATAAACACTGTCAAACAACAGATGAAGCAGGTTAGGATCATCTGGAACAAGGCAGAGCAAGGTGAACCAGTGGTAAGTGGCCATGACGGCTCATCCAGAAGAGGGACTGAGTAAGAGATAATAAAGAGTCAGGGAAATGTCAGAAGAAGTCTTTAACTGAAAGTTTTCCAACAGAAGTTAGCAGCCTTAGATATTAATTGCTTCTTAAATCTAGACTGAAGATCAAACAACTTTTAGGGGGTGCCATTAAAGCACAGAGTCTCCCTCAATAGAGCTCTTGGAATAAGATCAACAGTATTAAAACAAAATGGTAGCAGTACAGTGGTCACTATATTCTAGACCTTACACTTTGAACCAGTCATATGTCAAGGACTCTACCTTCTTCAGGAGAATGTTCTAATATATTTTCAGAAGATTAGATTCATAGCTGTGATCCTTTTGTGAATTTACTTAATTTAATTTATTAGAAACCTAAGACATTTTTAATCAAATAAAAAGATGGTTTACTAATGATAATCCAGATATATAAATAAATCTATTTTCAACACATTTTTCTGGTTGTGTTCAAAAATTGAAGCTTAGTACTTTTGCCCACAATAAATTCCACACCTTGACCATATTCTCCAAATAATCCACATAAGTTATTATAAAAAGCAGAGGGATGTCCTTTTCTGTTAACAAAATTAGATAAGACATGATGGTTATATCATTTAGTTAGAGTTCCACTGTTATAATCAATCCCTATATTACTCAGATCCAAAGATAATTGTGGGTTATATCATGGCAGAACTGGAATTTAGTTATAAGAAACTTCTAATTAATAAATACCAAGTAACTGCTTACCTAGGTTACACATCTTCTTAATTTCTTATTTTCACAGCCAAATTAAATTCAAAACAGATCAATTCTGGTTCAGACTCATGAAAGGGAAATTCAACTGTTCATGAATCTAAGCAAAGTTACTCTGACTCTATCGTTTTTCTTCTTATGTAAGAAGAAAATAAATTTTAATATAGTTATTTGTTTCAATTTAATTATTGCTATTTGAATTTCAGCAAACTCTGGGAGATAGTGGAGGACAGAGGAGCCTGACATGCTGCAGTCCAAGGGGTTGCAAAGAGTCAGACATAACTTACTAAGTGAACAACAACAACAATTTTTATTCTATATACAGTTTTCATTCAATTAAACTGACAACTTTTGTTCCTGGTGAGTGAGGAACCTGTCACTGAATTCCATGTGAATCCCTTATTCTGTTTAGAAGTCTGCAGCACTACCCAGGCCCCGTGTCATTCTTGCACTCCTGATGAGGACAACCTCTTCCCTCTGCTAAAGAAAGACAAACAGTGGGCATGTTCTTAGATTACATCACTGGTCATATAACAGGACCATTTAAAAGTCTGAGACATATAGCCTAGAGAATAACTAGAATTATGATGGAACTTTAACTCTGAGAGTCAAGATTATTTTAAAACACAAGGGATAATAAGCCAGACATGTGACAAATCAAGCAGGACATGATAACTCCCTATCTCTTCCATTTGATGTAAGGAATAAATGAGATAATGCATATAAAATGATTAGCACAGTATCTGGCTCATAGCAATCACTCAATGGCCATTGGCAATATTTAAGGAAAAAGTAAAATTTGAATTGTTGCATCTTTACTTCTTCAAAAATTTAACAAAAATGAAATGATAATGAAAGTTATACCAATAAAATTTCTAAATCAATATAAATAATCTTTTACAGAAAAATGAAAATAATAGTATTATTTATTTTAAGAAATGCTGAAGTTTGGGGATATTGTAGAGAATCTTCTTCAAGGGTGAAGTGAGTATAGATATCTGTGCTGGCACTTGTAAGCTTTTAAATTCAGAGATACTATGATTCTAGGACATAGAGTTCTATTCAAAACTTACAGGAGTTATTTATTTTATTTAACTTGAACAAAACATCCTGTAATAAAGATACATTCAGATAATCCTTAAGTAGATATTCATAATATGATATATTGATAATAAATTGTCAATTCACAGAAGTCATAAAACAGTCTAAGTTTAAAATACACATTGAGGCAAAGTAAAATAATTTAAACATTCAATTAAACAAAAATCTGTTAGAGAGGAAATAATTATAAAATGTATGTCAGAATGCAAAATAATTGATTTAGAGATGACATATTTTACTTTTATTCTGATCCAATGCCTTGCAAAACACAGATTTGAGTGTATTTTTAGAATGTGGCTAGCTTAAGTTACACCAAAAACTATCATAGCATCTGTATTTTATAAGGCTATAAAACTTATAAAATTGGAGATATGTTTGAATTACTCAACAATTTCCAATATTATGACTCATCCACATGTATCCCTGATGATAAATATAAAATAATTTACCCAGAAAGAATGATAACATCATTAACAATATACCAATTTCATCATTATGTTCATTAAAAGCAATGGAGGACATTTTCTTTGGAGAAATTTGGCTTCTAAACCATCCTGACATCTTAAATAAGAGCCATACCAACACTGAATAACCCAGTCTCCAAAATATCCGAGATGATAGGGAAGCAATAAAATTATTCAGTATCACTTGCTCTTTAAATTTCGTCTTCACTTATAGTACATTAGTGACTGAAAAAAAAGTATATATATATATATATATATATATATATAATTTCAACTAAATGTATGAAAGATTGACTTCAAGAAGTGAAGGGTGCAACAGAGTATAAGATGGTTGGACGGCATCACCGACTCAATGGACTTGTGTTTGAGCAAACTCCTGGAGATATTTTTTTTGTCATTTTTTTTATGACATTTTGACATTTTTTATGTCGGTGTGTCTGTAGCAGATCATGAGCACTAAGCTCTAAGCTTTTAAGGTCTTGGATATAAATGTTCTTATTACTCTATAACTAGTTTTTAAAATTTTTGCTCTTATCATTTGTTTTGTCCCATTAGATGTATTTTCTTCACTTTTATTTTTCAGAATGAAAGGTGAGCTAAAAATTTCATATATACTTTTTCAAAAGATTTTTTTTTTTTAATTTAATGGGGATCATCAGTAGTATGAAGACCCGGAGGAAACTTTGCAAAAAATTAAATAATATTAAATACAATTTTTTTCAAAACAGTTTTATGGGAATGAATTTTGATATCTTTAAACAAGACATGAAATAATCTGGGGACCACATTTTTGTTGTTGTTACTGTTTTGGTTAACCAAGGACCTGGTGGAAAAAGTGAAAGTCCCCCACCTTTTTTTTTTTTTTTCAAAATACATTTTGTAAAGGTTTTTATACACTTCCCTTTTAAAATTTAACGAGTTATAGAGTTACTGGGCTTCCCCAGTGGCTCAGATGCTAAAGAAACTGCCTGTAATGCAGGAGACACAGGAGATGTTGGTTCAATCCCTGGGTGGGGAAAGATCCCCTGCAGAAGGGCAGGGCCATCCACTCCAGTATTCTTGCCTGGAGAATCTCATGGACAGAGGAGCCTGGAGGGCTACAGTCCATAAGATCTCAAAGAGTCAGACACCACTGAAGCCATGAGCACACATAGAATTATTATTGGAGGAAGTCTTACTTGAAAAGCTCTTATATAGCATGAGACTGCACAGCTTTCCTGTGCTCCACTGCAAGCTTACTTATGCACTTTGAAGGTAAGGGCATGAGTTCTCTGAATACACTTAAGTATTTTTAAGTTAATTACAAAAGTTATCTTTGAAAAGTCTGCCAAATAAATTTATCAGGGATTATCTCTATAAAAGAAATTTGTTTATATGAAACAAATTTTTGTGTTGCTCTTATAAGCCAAAATATGACCATTCTTTTTGATGAATGATTAATCATTATGGCTTTTTCCATTTGAAGAATATGAGATAACTAGATAATCTATGTAAGTTTTTTGTCCTGTGTACAGTTTGAATTATACAGAGTTTGAAATCATAATAATAGATAGATGTATGGATGGAGGGAAGGAAGGAAGGAAAAGAAAAAGACAGAGATAGGAATAATAATACAGTTTTCAGATTATATTAAAGCTCTGTGGAAAGCATCTCACTAAATTTTAAAACAGGTTTTTGAATCTTCTTTAACTCACAAAATCAAGTATTATTATAATGTTGGAACTGTCTTTGGATATCATATCATTTTCCAAGTGTAGGCTATTTCTTAATGAAGCATTCGGTGACATACTTATTAAAATGTCAGAAGCTTTTCATCAGAAATATCTTAAAAAATTTTTTTTTATTGCTAGTGTCCTGTTTTTTGGAAGGTAGAATATCTGTATTAGTCTCTGCATTATCTGTACTAGCATCTGGGCTATCTGTACTAGCCTCTTTCACCTCTTTCACACGTTATTCCTTTTTTTTTTGTTTTTAATTGATGGATAGTTCCTTTACAGAATTTTGCTCTTTTCTGTCAAACCTCAACATGATTCAGCCATAGGTATACATATATCCCCTCCCTTTTGAAGCTCCCTCCTATCTCCCTCCCCATTCCACCCTCTAGGTTGATACAGAGACCCTTTTGAATTTCCTGAGCCATACATCAAATTTCCATTGGCTATCTATTTTACATATAGTAATGTATGTTTCCATGTTACTCTTTCCATACATCTCACCCTCTCCTCCCTTCTTCCCATGTCCATAGGGCAGCAATGGAGAAACAGACATAGACTTATGTTATTCCTTTTAAACAGCAAAGAAAATGCAAACTGTCTCTACGTCTCTTTTTCTCCAGCTCATGTATCACCAATCTCTTCTTTATTTCCCAGGTGATGATGATTCATCATCCCTTGCTAACTTTTCACCCAGCCACCTCCAGGTTGTTAATGCCTCTCAACCAGATGGACTCTGACCAGGCCGGAGCAGAGTGACGCCAAAGCAGCCTCCATTTGAGACACAATTTCCCATGATCATTTTTAGTAGCCGTTTTTTCAATACTATTGAATTACAGCACTCTAACTCTTTCTTTTGGAGAAGGAAATTGCAACCCACTCCAGTGTTCTTGCCTGGAGAATGCCAGGGACAGGGAAGCCTGGTGGGCTGCAGTCTGTGGGGTCGCACAGAGTTGGACACGACTGAAGTGACTTAGCAGCAGCAGCAGCAGCAGCAACAACTCTCCCTTTTCATTTCATTTTGTCTTTTGTCTTATTATTTTTTTAATATCTCTTAGGTTTTTTTCTGCTGACCAAAGGCCCTATTGAAGCCATTTTCTATGCAGACTATTAGTAAGACCATTGATATCTCTGCTAAAAGAAAAATATAAAACCACTTGGTTCTGATTTATTTTATCCAAATATCTACCATACTCCTAAAAGTAAAAATAAATAATAATTCATTTAATTTCAGGCATTAAAATATAGCTGCTTCTTAAATGATATGAAAAGGATACAATTTGAAACTTCATAAAAGTGTATTTTCAAGTGATAGCACAAATTTTAGATTACAGGTAAAAAAAACCTCAGTATTTAACTCTTTATCATTATAACTTTGATTCAACTCTTCTCTCACCTGCTTCCCCAACATAGGTGTCTCTGAACATAGTTATAAGACATAGTTTGTGGAAGTCTAAAAGTCAAATTACACTTAGTAGATAGTACTTTTTCAAGTATTTTAAAATCCTGTAAACTTTTATTTATCAACAATAAGTAGAAGATGTTCTTCTGTTATTTAACGTTATTTTTCAATGCCTTTCCTAACACTAATAAATATTTTCTAAATATAGAAAAAAGTCAGCATAACAAATAATTATTATCACTGGTTTATTTCAACATAGGTTAGGTAGCCTATTTGTTAAAGCAAGGTGAGGTGGCCTTGAGTCAAAGAATAAATTATCATTTGTATTATTTGTATGAATTATCATTGCAATTTCTTTTATTGTAGTTATTTCTATTTGGATGCTAAATGCACCAAGGATTTCTTTATCCTTTAACAGGAATTTTCTTCAATCAAGTGATTGATTCAATTTTTATTGAATTCCAGATGTAGGAAACTTGACTCAAGGTATATTTCATGAAAGTCTTTATGTCTGAAATTTTGTGTCCTCAGTGATTCACCAGACAGACTAATGTTCATGACAAAATGTTCTTGTGAGGCTAAATCTAAAGTTTTTGTTTTTCTTTTTTTCTACCCTCATTTTATACTGTTTGTAGATAAAATACTTCTCCTTTCTTAAAGAGCACAAAACATATGACCTATAGGTCATAACACATCCCACTAAATGCCATGGATTATTATATTATCCAGTATGGTAGATACATATTCTGATTATTCCAATTTTATTAGCGTGGAGTCTGAGACTATGGGGTTGCTTCCTATCATACCGTTTTGAAGTAGCAGAGTTAACAGTTAACACTCATGATTTCTGATGGCAAATGTCATATCATTTCAAACTTCCAGATTGCCCCAGTTCACCAAGAACTCAAGCTATAAAACTGTAATATAGAAACAATATCAAATGAGACTGTAAATTTAAGTAATTCAGATTTGTGTGCATTTCATCTGAAAGTAAATTCTAGCTGTTTCATTTAGGGAACATTGTATTTTATTTTGAAATTCATATTTATTATCAAATCAATATTCAATATTTTATCTATAATCAGTGCATTTAAATAACAATTCTGGGATTCTGGGAAGTAAATTAATTATGCATATTCATTATAGTAAGAAACATTTCATGCAGAAGCCTATGCTTCTGTTACAACATTGAATTTCTACTTCATCTATTGTTGGAGATTTTAATTTATAAAAAGTAAAATATGATGTGGTCCTAAGATGGCAGAGGAATAGGACAGGGAGACCACTTTCTCCCCCACAAATTCATCAAAAGAAAATTTCAACGCTGAGTAAATTCCACAAAACAACTTCTGAATGCCGGCAGAGAACATCAGGCACCCAGAAAAGCAGCTCATTGTCTTCAAAAACAGGTAGGAAAAAATATAAAAGACAAAAAAAGAGACAAAAGAGGTAGGGAGGGAGCTCCGTCCTGGGAAGGGAGTCTTAAAAAGAGAGAAGTTCCCAAACACCAGGAAACACTCTCACTAAATAAATAATTAAAACCTACAGATTACGAGGCCAACAGTAACTCCCCCAGCGGAGAATCAGCACAGACGCCTGCATCCGCCACTAGAAAGCGGGGGCTGGGCAAGGAGGTGCGGGCTGCATTGCTTTTTAAGGATCTGGCCAAATGCCCCGAGTGTAACCAGAGCAAACTAACTTGGGCTAGCAAACCAGACTGTGGGATAGCTACCACGCAAAATACTCTAACATAAAACACCGCCAGGACTGCGCACAGAACAAAGGTCGGAACAGAATTAGCTGGCTGCAGACCGTTCCCCTCTGGTGACAGGCAGCCAGAGCCGAAAGGGCCGGAAGGAAGGGGGCAATAGCAGCCCCAGAGAGACATAACTACCAAACTGCAAACAGGCTTCTTCGCTAATTAAGACTTCTTGGGGTTCTGGACAGTCATCATCTGCCTGAGAAGGTGCGACACTTGTACACCCAGAAAACTGAGCAGCAGGGATGGGAGAGGTGATAAGTCGCAGCAACCGTGCTCGCCAAACACCTGAGCTACTCGGACCTGGGAAGGGCACAAAACGCAGGCCCAACCAAGTCTGCGCCCTTGAGGATTACCTGAGTGCCTGTGCCTGAGCGGCTTAGACCTGGGAGGTGCATGCAGCCCAGGGCTGGCCTCTGACGGTTCCCGGCAGAGCAACCTAGACCCTGAGCTGTGTGCGCAGTGTGTGGGGGCAGGCCCAGCGTGGTTGAGACACTGCGAGCGCACGCCAGTGTTATTTGTTTGCAGCATCCCTCCCTCCCCACAGAACGACTGAACAAATGAGCCTAAAACAAGTGTCTACCACCGCCCCCTTCTTGTGTCAGGGTGGAAATTAGACATTGAAGAGACCAGCAAACAGAAGAAGCTAAAACAGAGGGAACCACCTTGGAAGTGACAGGTGCAACAGATTAAAACCCTGTCGTTAGTACCAACTACATAGGAGGGGGCCTATAGACCTTGAGAAATATAAGCTGGAACAAGGAACTATCCGAAAATGAACTGACCCCACACTGCCCACAACACCACCAGAGAAAGTCCTAGATATATCTTTACTATTTTTATGATCATTCTTTTGTTTTTTTCTTTTCTTTTTCTTCTTTTTTTAACATATTTTTTTAAATTTTAAGTCCTCTATTTCGCCTTTAATTTTCATTTTTATAGCCTACTATTACTTTTCCAAAAAAGACCCTATTTTTAAAGCAAACTTCATATATATATATATTTAATAATTCATCTGACTTTTTTCTTCTTTTCTTTAATATTGTATTTTAGAAAATCCAACCTCTACTCTAGATTTTTAATCTTTGTTTTTTGGTATTTGTTATCAATTTTGTACCTTCAAAAACCCAATCTTCAGTACCCATTTTTACTTGAGAGTGAGATTATTGGTTTGACTGCTCTCTCCTTTGGACTCTCCTTTTTCTCCACCAGGTCGCCTCTGTCTCCTCCCTCCCCCTTTTCTTCTCTGCCCAACTCTATGAATCTCTGTGTGTTCCAGATGGTGGAGAACACTTAGGGAACTGATTACTGTCTGGATCTGTCTCTCTCTTTTTCATGCCCCTCTTTAATCCTCCTGGCCATCCTTGTGTCTCCTTCCTCCCTCTCCTCTTCTCTGCATAACTCCATGAACATCTCTGAGCAGTCCAGACTGCTCTGTGGAACTCATATAAGGAAGTGATTACTGGCTAGCTTGCTCTCTCCACTTTTGATTCCACCTCATATCATTCAGGTCACCTCTAACATCCCCTCCCTCTTCTCTTCTCCATGTAACTCTGTGAACCTCTCTGGGTGTCCATCAATGTGGAGAAACTTTTCATCTTTAACCTAGATGTTTTATCAACAGTGTGGTATAGAAAAGGAAGTCGTGAGAATGCTTTAAAAATAAAACTGAAAACCAGAAGCAGGAGGCTTAAGTCCAAATCCTGAGAACATCAGAGAACTCCTGACTCAAGGGAACATTAATCGATAGGGGCTCATCAAACGCCTCCATACCTACACTGAAACCAAGCACCACCCAAGGGCCAACAAGTTCCAGAGCAAGACATACCACGCAAATTCTCCAGCAACACAGGAACACAGACCTGAGCTTCAATATACAGGCAGCTCAAAGTTACTCCAAAACCACTGACATCTCATAACTCATTATTGGACATTTCACTGCACTCCAGAGAGAAGAAATCCAGCTTCACCCACCAAAACACCGACAAAAGCTTCCCTAACCAAGAAGCCTTGACAAGCCACTGATACAACCCCACCCACAGCAAGGAAACTCCATAATAAAGAGAACTCCACAAACTGCCAGAATACAGAAAGGGCACTCCAAATGCAGCAATATAAACAAGATGAAGAGACAGAGGAATACCCAGCAGATAAAGGAACAGGATAAATGCCCACCAAACTAAACAAAAGAGGAAGAGATGGGGAATCTACCTGATAAAAAATTCTGAATAATGATAGTGAAAATGATCCAAAATCTTGAAATCAAAATGGAATTACAGATAAATAGCCTGGAGACAAGGATTGAGAACATCCAGGAAAGGTTTAACAAGGACCTAGAAGAAATAAAAAAGAGTCAATATATAGTGAATAATCCAATAAATGAGATCAGAAACACTCTGGAGGCAACAAATAGTAGAATAATGGAGGCAGAAGATAGCATTAGTGAAATAGAAGATAGAATGGCAGAAATAAATGAATCAGAGAGGAAAAAAAGAAAAATGAATTAAAAGAAATGAGGACAATCTCAGAGACCTCCAGGATAACATGAAACACCCCAACATTTGAATTATAGGAGTCCCAGAAAAAGAAGACAAAAAGAAAGACCATGAGAAAATACTTGAGGAAATAATAGTTGAAAACTTCCCTAAAATGGGGAAGGAAATAATCACCCAACTCCAAGAAACCCAGAGAGTCCCAAACACAATAAACCCAAGGTGAAACACCTCAATACGTATTAATAAATTAACAAAGATCAAACACAAAGAACAAATATTAAAAGCAGCAAGGGAAAAACAACAAATAACACACAAGGGAATTCCCATAAGGATAACTGCAGATCTTTCAATAGAAACTTTTCAGGCCAGAAGGGAATGGCAAGACATACTTAAAGTGATGAAAGAAAATAACCTACAGCCCAGATTACTGTACCCAGCAAGGATCTCATTCAAATAAGAAGGAGAAATCAAAAGCTTTCAGTGCAGTTCAGTTCAGTCACTCAGTCGTGTCCGACTCTTTGCGACCCCATGAATTGCAGCACGCCAAGCCTCGTGTCCATCACCAACTCCCGAAGTTCACTCAGACTTGCGTTCATCGAGTCAGTGATGCCATCCAGCCATCTCATCCTCTGTCATCCCCTTCTTCTCCTGCCCCCAATCCCTCCCAGCATCAAAGTCCTTTCCAATGAGTCAACTTTTCACATGAGGTGGCCAAAGTACTGGAGTTTCAGCTTTAGCATCATTCCTTCCAAAGAAATCCCAGGACTGATCTCCTTCAGAATGGACTGGTTGGATCTCCTTGCAGTCCAGGGGACTCTCAAGAGTCTTCTCCAACACCACAGTTCAAAAGCATCAATTCTTCGGTGCTCAGCCTTCTTCACAGTCTAACTCTCACATCCATACATGACTACTGGAAAAACCATAGCCTTGACTAGACAGACCTTAGTTGGCAAAGTAATGTCTCTGCTTTTCAATATGCTATCTAGTTTGGTCATGACTTTTCTTCCAAGGAGCAAGCGTCTTTTAATTTCATGGCTGCAGTCACCACCTGCAGTGACTTTGGAGCCCCCCAAAATAAAGCCTGACACTGTTTCCACTGTTTCTCCATCTCTTTCCCATGGAGTGATGGGACTGGATGCCATGATCTTCATTTTCTGAGTGTTGAGCTCTAAGTCAACTTTTTCACTCTCCTCTTTCACTTTCATCAAGAAGCTTTTTAGCTCCTCTTCACTTCTGCCATAACGGTGTTGTCATCTGCATATTTGAGGTTATTGATATTTCTCCCAGCAATCTTGATTCCAGCTTGTGTTTCTTCCAGTCCAGTGTTTCTCATGATGTACTTCAAAAGCTTTACAGACAACCAAAGAGAGAATTCAGCACCACAAAAACAGTTCTCAAACAAATGCTAAAGGATATTCTCTAGACAGGAAACACAGAAAGGGTGTATAAACCCGAACCCAAAACAATAAATAAATGGCAATGGGATCATACTTATCAATAATTACCTTAAACGTAAATTGGTTGAATGCCTCAACCAAAAGACAAAAACTGGCTGAATGGATACAAAAACAAGACCCCTATATATGTTGTCTACAAGAGACCCACCTCAAAACAAGGGACACATAGAGATGAAAGTGACGGGCTGGAAAAAGATATTCCACGCAAATAGAGACCAAAAGAAAGCAGGAATAGCAATACTCATATCAGATAAAATAGACATTAAAACAAAGGTTGTGAAAAGAGACAAAGAGGAACACTACATAATGATCAAAGCATCAATCCAAGAAGAAGATATAACAATAATAAATATATATGCACCCAACATAGGAGCACCACAATATGTAAGACAAATGCCAACAAGTTTGAAAGGGGAAATTAACAATAACACAGTAATAGTGGGAGACTTTAATACCCCACTCACACCTATGGATAGATCAACTAAAGAGAAAATTAACAAAGAAACACAAACTTTAAATGATACAATAGACCAGTTAGACCCAATTGATATCTATAGGACATTTCACCCCAAAACAATGAATTTCACCTTTTTCTCTAATGCTCAAGGAACTTTCTCCAGGATAGATCACATCCTGAGCCATAAATCTAGCCTTGATCAACTCAAAAAAAAAAAAAATGAAATCATTCCAAGGATCTTTTCTGACCATAATGCAATAAGATTAGATCTCAATTACAGGAGAAAAACTCTTAAAAATTCCAACATATGTAGGCTGAACAACACGCTTCTGAACAACCAACAAATCACAGAAGAAATCGAAAAAGAAATCAAAATATGCATAGAAACGAATGAAAATGAAAACACAACAACCCAAAACCTGTGGGACACTATAAAAGCAGTGCTAAGGGGAAAGTTTATAGCAATACAGGCATACCTCAAGAAACAAGAAAGAAAGTCAAATAAATATCCTAACTCTACACCTAAAGAAACTAGAAAAGGAAGAAATGGATACCCAGGGTTAGTAGAAGGAAAGAAATCTTAAACATTAGGGCAGAAATAAATGCAAAAGAAACAAAAGAGACCATAGCAAAAATCAACAAAGTGAAAAGCTGGTTCTTTGAAAGGATAAATAAAATTGACGAACCATTAGCCAGACTCATCAAGAAACAAAGGGAGAAAAATCAAATAAATAAAATTAGAAATGAAAATGGAGAGATCACAACAGACAACACAGAAATACAAAGGATCATAAGAGACTACTCTCAGCAATTATATGCCAATAAAATGGACAACGTGGAAGAAATGGACAAATTCTTAGAAAAGTACAACTTTCCAAAACTGAACCATGAAGAAATAGAAAATCTAAACAGATCCATCACAAGCATGGAAACTGAAACTGTATTCAGAAATCTTCCAGCAAACAAAAGCCCAGGTCCAGATGGCTTCACAGCTGAATTCTACCAGAAACTTAGAGAAGAGCTAACACCTTTCTTACTCAAACTCTTCCAGAACATTGCAGAGGAAGGTCAACTTCTAAACACATTCTATGAGGCCACCATCACCCTAATACCAAAACCTGACAAAGATGCCTCAAAAAAGAAAACTACAGGCCAAATCACTTATGAACATAGTTGCAAAAATCCTCAACAAAATTCTATCAATGAGAATCCAACAACACATTAAAAAGATCATACACCATGGCCAAGTGGGCTTTATCCCAGGGATGCAAGGATTCTTCAATATCTGCAAATCATCAATGTAATTCACCACATTAAAAAATTGAAAAATAAAAGCCATATGATTATCTCAACAGACGCAAGGAAAGCCTTTGACAAAATTCAACATCCATTTATGATAAAAACTCTCCAGAAAGCAGGAATAGAAGGAACATACCTCAACATAATAAAAGCTATATATGACAAACCCACAGCAAACACTATCCTCAATGGTGAAAAATTGAAAGCATTTCCCCTAAAGTCAGAAACAAGACAAGGATGCCCACTTTCACCACTACTATTCAACATAGTTCTAGAAGTTTAGGCCACAGCAATCAGAGCAGAAAAAGAAATAAAAAGAATCCAAATTGACAAAGAAGAAGTAAAATTCTCACTGTTTGCAGATGACATGATCCTCTACATAGAAAACCCTAAAGACTCCACAAGAAAATTACAACAGCTAATCAATGAATATAGTAAAGTTGCAGGATATAAAATCAACACACAGAAGTTCCTTGCATTCCTATACACTAATAATGAGAAAGCAGAAAAAGAAATTAAGGAAACAATTCCATTCACCATTGCAATGAAAAGAATAAAATACTTAGGAATATATCTACCTAAAGAAACTAAAGACATATATATAGAAAACTATAAAACACTGATGAAACAAATCAAAGAGTAATAGATGGAGAAATATACCATGTTCATGGATTGGAAGAATCAATATAGTGAAAATGAGTATACTACCCAAAGCAATCTACAGATTCAATGCAATCCCTATCAAGCTACCAGCGGTATTTTTCACAGAGCTAGAACAAATAATTTCACAATTTGTATGGAAATACAAAAAACCTTGAATAGTCAAAGCAATCTTGAGAAAGAAGAATGGAACCAGAGGAATCAACCTGCCTAACTGCAGGCTCCACTACAAAGCCACAGTCATCAAGAGAGTATGGTACTGGCACAAAGACAGAAATATAGATCAATGGAACAAATTAGAAAGCCCAGAGGTAAGTCCATGCACCTATGGACACGTTACCTTTGACAAAGGAGGCAAGAATATACAATGGAGAAAAGACAGTCTCTTTAACAAGTGGTGCTGGGAAAACTGGACAACCACTTGTAAAAGAATGAAACTGGAACACTTTCTAACACCATACACCAAAATAAACTCAAAATGAATTAAAGATCTAAATGCAAGACCAGAAACTATAAAACTAGAGGAGAACATAGGCAAAACACTCTCCAACATAAATCAAAGCAGGATCCTCTATGACCCACCTCACAGAATATTGGAAATAAAAGCAAAAATAAACAAATGGGACCTAATTAAAATTAAAAGCTTCTACACAACAAAGGAAACTATAGGCCAGGTGAAAAGACAGCCTTTGGAATGGGAGAAAATAATAGCAAATGAAGCAACTGACAAGCAGCTAATCTCAAAAATATACAAGCAACTCCTGCAGCTCAATTCCAGAAAAATAAATGACCCAATCAAAAAATGGGCCAAAGAACTAAATAGACATTTCTCCAAAGAAGACGTACAGATGGCTAACAAACACATGAAAAGATGCTCAACATCACTCATTATCAGAGAAACGCAAATCAAAATCACAATGAGGCACCATATCACACCAGTCAGAATGGCTGTAATCCAAAAGTCTACAAGCAATAAATACTGGAGAGGGTGTGGAGAAAAGGGAACCCTCTTACACTGTTGGTGGAAATGCAAACTAGTATAGCCACTACGGAGAACAGTGTGGAGATTCCTTAAAAAACTGCAAATAGAACTGCCTTATGACCCAGCAATCCCACTGCTGGTCATACACACTAAGGAAACTGGAATTGAAAGAGAAACGTGTACCCCAATGTTCATTGCAGCACTGTTTGTAATAGCCAGGACATGGAAGCAACCTAGATGTCCATCAGCAGATGAAAGGATAAAAAAGCTGTGGTACATATACACAATGGAATATTACTCAGCCATTAAAAGAATACATTTGAATCAGTTCTAATGAGGTTAATGAAACTGGAGCCTATTATACAGAGTGAAGTAAGCCAGAAAGAAAATACCAATACAGTATACTAACACATATATATGGAATTTAGAAAGATGGTAATGATAACCCTGTATGCAAGACAGCAAAAGAGACAGAGATGTATAGAACAGACTTTTGGACTCTGAGGGAGAGGGAGAGGGTGGGATGATTTTGGAGAATGGCTTTGAAACAGTGTAATATCATGTAAGGAATGAATCGCCAGTCTAGGTTCGATGCAGGATACAGGATGCTTGGGGCTGGTGCGCTGGGACGACCCAGAGAGATGGTATGGGGAGGAAGGGGGTATGGGGGTTCATGATTGGAAACTCATGTACACCTGTGGCGGATTCATGTTGATGTATGGCAAAACCAATACAGCATTGTAAAGTAAAATAAAGTAAAATAAATAAATAAATAAATAAATGCAATGCCAAAAAAAGAGTAAAATATGTAACATGCAAATATAATAAGCTTCCTTTTGCATGCTTTTTAATACATTAATCATTTCAATACCTCAAACAGTTATATATTTTGAATGAATTTTTGTTGAACCAGGCAGGTCAAATGGGGAGAGAGGGAGACTTAGAAGAGAAGCAGAAGTAAGCTGAAAAGTTTAATGTAGACTTTTGTAATCAGGTTATCATAGCTTTCACAATCAATTATTTAATTTAATCATTTAGTTTCCGAAAATTATAACTAATAGTATTAATATTAACAATAATTGGTGTAGAGAAAAATTCTCTGTATTTATCCTCTGCTTTTTCCTGTCAAACATACTCTAACCAGATGTCTCTTCCCATCACAACTACCACTGCACTGTAAAAGTTCTTGGCAAAGTAACAGTGAAACTGAAATAAATAGAAAGGCAAGAGATATTGACTTCTCATCTGAGGATACCTGTAGCAGCTACTGTCATGTGTATTCATTTTATCTTTCTTATAAGCTATCTTTACAAAGCATCTGAATTAGTGTTCTTCAGTTTTTCCTTCAATCACTATAACTTCTGTTTCTCAGGCTCTTTTGTCAGTTTTACTCATCTCTGTAACCTATGTTTTAGTTCATATGATAATTCCTTTCTCTAAATTCTTCTAGATTATTGACATGAAACATCAGCACAAACTCCAAATTTTATATCTACAGCTAACTCAGTTTTCTTAAATTCCAAATACATGTGTCCAGCTGCATATTTTATATCTTCATTTGAATGTCACATAGGCATTCCATACTTGTCTGAAAAATGACCTCCTCACTACCCCCACCAAACACCTGCCATCTTCTCAATCTCAGTAAGTAGACACTCCATCTTTCCAGATGCCCAGGCAACTTCCACCTTCCAATTATCCAGGCACAAAACACTGAGAGCATTCTTTACACTTTTCCTGTCCTTTCATGTCGCATCTAATCCATCAATAAATAATTAAAATATAAACTAAATCATGACTTTTCTCACTTCAAAACCATCCAAAATTTGATTCCCATCTCACTGAATGTAAGAGTTAACAATTAAATTTCTCATAATAACTCAATTGTTTTGTTGTTTTTAGATTGCATCAGTTCCTTGGTTTTGCTTTTTCTGCTCTCCTTTTGCTCTTTCTTCTCCAGCAGACTATCTACCCAGAACGTATCAGGTTATTTGTGTCTGTTATTCCTCACACCAGAAAAGCCACACGGTCACCACCTTTACTCCCTTCATGTCCCACAGCAAAGGTCTCCTTTAGAATGGACTGGTTGGATCTCCTTGCAGTCCAAGGGACTCTCAGAAGTCTTCTCCAACACCACAGTTCAAAAGCATCAATTCTTCAGTGCTCAGCCTTCTTCACAGTCCAACTTTCACATCCATACATGACCACAGGAAAAACCATAGCCTTGACTAGACGGACCTTAGTCGGCCTACTTTAGATATTCTTAAAATATTTCTCAAACACCGTTTTTATTCTCTGAAATGATTCAAGCAAGAAAAATAGATATTTCTGAAAAACTCTGTCACTTACTATTTTTACTATAATATTTGCAAACTAATTTATATTCTATGTGTATTATATACATTTCCAAAGTTCTTCTAAGATTATGCTTATCACCATTCCTAATGTAGCTAAATATTAGGGGAAAAAATGAATGTGAATTCCCTTTTCAAAGGAAATTACAGAGAAAAACTATCAAAGACTTACACTACTATTTTCCTTCAAACTCCAAAATGCTCTGTAAGTATCCTTATATCGCCTAAAAATTATTCTCCTTAAAGACTAAGTTAAAATATGTTTCAATTCCAATTAAATTTTAGAGTACATAAAATGCAATTATTTGAATTCTACTCAAGAATTCATTAATTCTTACAAAAATCGGTACCTTTAAAAATGTTTCCCTCTTACTAAATCGTCATGTTCTTCATTTATGCCCAATGTTTATCTAAACAATTTAGTTTTTAGTCCTAGTTATTAAGTTTATAGACATGAATAAAATTGTGACATATAGGAAAAACAGCCTTTCTTTCACAACATAGGCCACAAAAGTGGAAATATAAGGTAAATTATAAAATCCATATTAGCTAAAACATTCCACAATAGTTTCTATCCATGAACATGTGAGGCCATGCCATTCAGGTATCTCTGACAGCACCATATAATTACAAGTTCTTTTCAGTCAAGGTATGGGCACATTACAAAAACTGAAATATTATTTTAAAGAGCTTATTTTGATTATTTTGTATCTAATAGGCAATTTTATATTTTAGACTAAATTTTCTAGTATTTGATGTACTAGATACAATAACTTAGTTCATATTTGTTGAGTTTATTCGTAGTGCAGACTTACTCCTCCAATAAATTGAAAGATGTTCTGTGTTGTGCTTAGTCACTCAGTCTTTTCCGACTCTTTGCAATCCCATGGACTGTAGTCCACCAGGCTCCTCTGTCTATGGGGATTCTCCAGGCAGAATACTGGAGGGGGTTGCCATGCCCTCTTCCAGAAATTGAAGGACAGAATCATTATAAAACAAAATATTGATACTTTTAGCCAAGACTAAGAGAGAGGGGACATATGTATGCCGATGGC
The DNA here is from genome assembly GCF_014754425.2 of Oryx dammah. Lineage (NCBI taxonomy): Eukaryota > Metazoa > Chordata > Mammalia > Artiodactyla > Bovidae > Oryx > Oryx dammah. Next base: position 9,553,978 of record NW_024070201.1, read on the forward strand.
TGATTCATGTCAATATAAGGCAGAAACCAACACAATACTGTAAAGCAATAATCTTCTAATTAAAAAATAAATAAACCAATACAATATTGTAAAGTAATTAACCTCCAATTAAAATAAATAAATTTATATTTTTAAAAATATAAATAAATAAATACATTAAAAAATTTTAAAATAAAAACCCAGCAGTTACTCCTGGGCATAGATCCAGAGAAAACCATACTTTGAAAAGATACATGCATCCCAATGTTCACTGCAACATTATTTACAATAGCCAGGAAATGAAAGTAACCTAAATGGTCATCAACAGAGGAATGGGTAGGACTTCCCTGGAGGTCCACTGATTAAGAATCTACCTGCCAACAGAGGGGGCATATTTATGATACTTGGTCTGGTAAGAGTTCACATGCCATGGAACAATTACACTCATGTGCCACAACTACAAAGCCTGGACTGCAACTACTGAAGCCCACTTGCCCACTTGCAGAGTCCATGCTCTGCAACAAGAGAAATGACTACAATAAGAAGCCTGAGCACTGCAATGAAGAGCAAGCCCTGCTCACTGCAACTAGAGAAGATCTGCTCACAGCAATGAACACCCAGCACAACCAAAAATAAACAAATTATTAAACATACAGAGGAATAGATAAAGAAGATGTGGTACATATATACAGTGGAATATTACTCAGTCATAAAAAGGAATCAAATTGTGTCATTTGTAGAGACATGGATGAAACAAGAGACTATTGTAGAGTGAAGTAACTCAGAAAGAGAAAAACCAATATTGTATATTAACACATATACATTGAATCTAGAAAAATGGTATAGATAATCTTACTTGCCACAAAGAAATACAGACAACAGCTGTAGAGAACAAATGTATGGACACTGAGGAGGAAAGATGAATTGGGACTTGGGATTTTTTTTTAATATAAATTTATTTATATACACTACTGATAATGTGTATAAAATAGATAACCAATAAGACCCTACTGTATAGCTCAGACAACTCTGCTCAGGTTTGGAGTGACCTAAATGTAAAGGAAATTCATAAAAGGGATTATATATATATCTGATTCACTTTGCTATACAGTAGAAACTAACAATCAGACTTAAATTGAAGAAACTAGAGAAACTAGTCCATTCAGGTATGACCTAAATCAAATCCCCTATGATTATACAGTGGAAGTGAAAAGTAGATTCAAGGGATTAGATTTGATAGACAGAGTGCCTGAAGAACTAGGACAGAGGTTCATGATATTGAAGTGATCAAGATCATCCCCAAGAAAAACAAATGGAAAAAGGCAAAATGGTGGTCTGAGGAGGCCTTACAAAATAGCTGAGAAGAGAAGAGAAGCTAAAGGCAAAGGAAAAAGGAAAGATATACCCAATCGACAGTAGGCACTGAGAGAGGGCATCAGAGGTCAGACAGACAGAAACCACAATCACAGACAACTGTGGACTATGGTATTGACTTATCCAGGAGACAAGTCTCCAGCTCAAGCAATAGTGTTTAACTATTACTTTAATGTTTCCTAGAAAGAAAATGTGTCTAATAGATTTATGATAAAAGCTATACAATACATAGTTGATGAAAAATGGATGTGTTCAATTCTTAGATAAGTTGTGACTGTCTTAGTAATTGTATGGTGCTGCTGAAATTCCTTAGACTGGCCATGTTTGATATAAATTTAAGAGTCACAAGTGAAAGACAAATGGGTTATATTAAAAGAAAAAGATGCCAAAAACAATACAATTTTGTAAAGTAATTAGCCTCCAATTAAAATAAATAAATTTATATTAAAAAAGAAACAGGTAAATTTAATAATATATTTTGGCAAAGTAATATATCCAATTTTCCACAGTTTATTGTGATCCACACAGTCAAAGGCTTTGGCATAGTCAATAAAGCAGAAAGAGATGTTCTTCTGGAACTCTCTTGCTTTTTCCATGATCCAGTGGATGTTGGCAATTTGATCTCTGGTTCCTCTGCCTTTTCTAAAACCAACTTGAACATCAGGAAGTTCATGGTTCACGTATTGCTAAAGCCTGGCTTGGAGAATTTTGAGCATTACTTTACTAGCATGTGAGATGAGTGCAATTGTGCAGTGGTTTGAACATTCTTTGGTATTGCCTTTCTTTGGAATTGGAATGAAAACTGACATTTTCCAGTCCTGTGGCCACTGCTGAGTTTTCCAAATTTGCTGGCATATTGAGGGCAGCACTTTCACAGCATCATCTTTCACGATTTGAAACAGCTCAACTGGAATTCCATCACCTCCACTAGCTTTGTTCGTAGTGATGCTTTCTAAGGCCCACTTGACTTCACATTCCAGGATGTCTGGCTCTAGATGAGTGATCACACCATAATGATTATCTGGGTCGTGAAGATCATTTTTCTACAGTTCTGTGTATACTTGCCACCTCTTCTTAATTTGTTCTGCTTCTGTTAGGTCCATACCATTTCTGTGCTTTATCGAGCCCATCTTTGCATGAAATGTTCCCTTGGTATCTCTAATTTTCTTGAAGAGATCTCTAGTCTTTCCCATTCTGTTGTTTTCCTCTATTTCTTTGCATTGATTGCTGAAGAAGGCCTTCTTATCTTTTCTTGCTATTCTTTGGAACTCTGCATTCAGATGCTTATATCTTTCCTTTTCTCCTTGGCTTTTTGCTTCTCTTCTTTTCACAGCTATTTGTAAGGCCTCCCCAGACAGCCATTTTGCTGTTTTGCATTTCTTTTCCATGGGGATGGTCTTGATCCCTGTCTCCTGTACAGTGTCACGAACCTCATTCCATAGTTCATCAGGCACTCTATCTATCAGATCTAGGCCCTTAAATCTATTTCTCACTTCTATTGTATAATCATAAGTTATTTGATTTAGCTCATACTTGAATGGTCTAGCAGTTTTTCCTACTTTCTTCAATTTAAGTCTGAATTTGGTAATAAGGAGTTCATGATCTGAGCCACAGTCAGCTCCTGGTCTTGTTTTTGTTATTGACTATGCCAAAGCCTTTGACTGTGTATCACAAAAACTGTGGAAAATTCTGAAAGAGATGGGAATACCAGACCACCTGACCTGCCTCTTGAGAAATCTGTAAGCAGGTCAGGAAGCAACAGTTAGAACTGGACATGGAAAAACAGAATGGTTCCAAATAGGAAAAGGAGTATGTCAAGGCTTCATATTGTCACTCTGCTTATTTAACTTCTATGCAGAGTACATCATGAGAAACGCTGGACTGGAAGAAACACAAGCTGGAATCAAGATTTCAGGAAGAAATATCAATAACCTCAGATACGCAGATGACAACACCCTTATGGCAGAAAGTAAAGAGGAACTAAAGAGCCTTCTGATGAAACTGAGGGAGGAGAGTGCAAAAGTTGGCTTAAAGCTCAACATTCAGAAAATGAAGATCATGGCATCTGGCCCCATCACTTCATTGGAAATAGATGGAGAAACAGTGGAAACAGTGTCAGACGTTATTTTTTGGGGCTCCAAAATCACTGCAGATGGTGACTGCAGCCATGAAACTAAAAGACGCTTACTCCTTGGAAGAAAAGTTATGACCAACCTAGATAGCATAATGAAAAGCAGAGACATTACTTTGCCGACTAAAGTCCATCTAGTCAAGGCTGTGGTTTTTCCTGTGGTCATGTATGGATGTGAGAGTTGGACTGTGAAGAAGACTGAGCGCCGAAGAATTTATGCTTTTGTACTGTGGTGTTGGAGAAGACTCTTGAGAGTCCCTTGGACTGCAAGGAGATCCAACCAGTCCATTCTGAAGGAGATCAGCCCTGGGATTTCTTTAGAAGGAATGATGCTAAAGCTGAAGCTCTAGTACTTTGGCCACCTCATGTGAAGAGTTGACTCATTGGAAAAGACTCTGATTCTGGGAGGGATTGGGAGCAGGAGGAGAAGGGGACGACTGAGGATGAGATGGCTGGATGGCATCACTGACTTGATGGACGTGAGTCTGAGTGAACTTCGGGAGTTAGTAATGGACAGGGAGGCCTGGCGTGCTGCGATCCATTGGGTCACAAAGAGTCCGACACGAATGTGCGACTGAAATGAACTGAACTGAACTGAACTGAATATATCTAAAATACCATTTCATTATGTAATCACGTTTTTTGTATAATCAAAATAAAATTATTAAGAAAATAATGTTTTTCATACTGATACTTAGACATCTCTTTTGTGTTTTATTTTCACAACATATTTCAATTTTAATTAGCCACATTTCAAGTGCTAAATAGCCACATCTGGCTGATTTTATTGGACAGCACAACTCTGGCTTAGCCTGATACTTTATTTACAATAAACTCTTAGATATTTGCTACTTTATGAATTGGGCTTCCCTGGTGGCTCAGTGATAAAGAATCCACCTGCCAATGCAAGAGAAGTGGTTCTGATCCCTGGGTGGAGTAGATCCCCTGGAGAACAAAATGGAAAGCCACTCCAGTATCTTGCTTGGGAAATTCCATGGACAGAGGAGCATGGTAGGCTAGAATCCATGAAGTAGCAAAAGATTTAGCAACTTAGTGATTAAAACAAAACCTTTATGAATTACTTCTGCTTTGCATGTAGAATTCTTTACAGCTTCTTCCAACTAACACTATGAGACTATCAACTATCAAGTCATAGAATGGTCCTCTATTTCTTGAGGCCCAATTATTTTGCTGCATTCTATTTTTAATACATTAAGATTATGATATAAGTATAATATTGGAACTATCATAATATCTACTAGAATTATTTTTAAAGATGCTTACATATTTTTAAGTGAGATTCTGAGAAGTTCAAAGAGCAGAGGACATAACTTTTATCAAACTTGACTATTCTGATTCTTTAAAAATTATTTCCCAGCTCTTGATAGCATTCTCAATAGTACATACTTTCTAACAAAGACATAATACACAATCCACATGGAATGTATGTGTCTGTATGTTGAGACAGAGAGAGAGAGAGTGCACAAAACTGATGATCTGACTACTGCTGTATTTTTACTCATAGCATTGAGAGTAGAGTGTTTTTTGTTTTGTTTCTCTTCTACCTAAACATGTCATCATATAGACAAAAATGTGGCAATCTGTTATCATTACCTCTGTTGGATTCTTCTGAAGACATTAGAGAGGACTAAATGACCTGGAAAATTCAGTCTATGGAAAAGTCTATTGTACTTATCTCTGTTATTTCTACTGTTATGCATCACAGAAATCTTAGAACAATATGATTTGCTATACTGACATATAAACACAAAGGTCATTTTTCACCTTGTTCTTTTTCCCAAGTAAATCTCAGAGATCTTTTAATACTTTTTATTCCATGCTGCTGCTAAGTTGCTTCAGTCATGTCCGACTCTGTGCGACCCCAGAGATTGCAGCCCATCAGGCTCCCCTGTCCCTGGGATTCTCCAGGCAAGAACACTGGAGTGGGTTGCCATTTCCTTCTCCAATGCGTGAAAAGTGAAAGTGAAGTTGCTCAGTCATGTCCGACTCTTAGCGACCCCATGGACTACAGCCCACCAGGCTCCTCTGTCCATGGGATTTTCCAGGCAAGAGTACTGGAGTGGGGTGCCATTGCCTTCTCCATAAGCTAGAGTAATATCAAATATTTTAAATGTTAAAATGTTATTAATATTCACATTAAGTGTGTAATAATGGAATGTTTTATTATTTCAAAAATTTACCTATTTGAGAAATACATGGGCAGTATGAAGTGCCTAGTATAATCTATTGTCCTTGATTAAGTATATGAGATGGCGGTCAAGCAGTCTTGGAGAGTTCCAACATTCTTTAAAGCAGAAAGAAGGAATAAGTATATAAAAGTAAGTAATATAAGCAACCACAAGTCTTTCAATTTTCTTCATGTCCCTGAAACCTACCTGTTCCATCTTATGTATAAGCATGGCCCCCTGAATCACCTAAATCATGTGTGATCAAAAACTTTGCTGAAAGTATTATATTTCTTATTTTTCCATCTTCAACATGTCGGGGGTAAATCAGGTAAGAAAAATGGTTTGAAAAATAAATAAGATAGTATTGAAGATATTTGCAACCATGGTCAAAGACTAGATTTGAGTAAGCACAGGCTCTGGTGCTGCTATATGCAATTTACAAGTTACAAGATAAATTTTATAGACAATCAATTATATGTTTTATATATGAGCCAATCACTAAAACACTTATAGAGATACCAATTTCTAAGTTAGAACACAAGAAAATGTGGTTAGCTTCTTTTCAAGGGAAGCAATATATATTTGTACAAAGTATATTCAAAAATTTTTTGAAATTCAAGTACTGCCTCAAAGTTTACCAAGGCAGAATACTGTCACATATGAATCATTTACAGTGTAATCTTTACTGCTAGTAGTGTAATTATTTAATTCATCATACATTAGTGACAGGGATTTTCATACTCCTTAATTTGACACATTAGCCCTGAAGATGGCAGAACACAATCTGCAAAATAATTAACATGTGTAAAGGCATGATTGTCAACCTGGCTTAGTGGCTCAGATGGTAAAGCGTCTGTCTCCAAAGCAGGAGACCCGGGTTTGATCCCTGGGTTGGGAAGATCCCCTGGAGAAAGAAATGGCAGCCGACTCCAGTATTCTAGCCTGGAAAATCCCATGGATCACGGAGCCTGGTAGGCTACCGTCCATGGGGTTGCAAAGAGTTGGACACGACTGAGCGACTTCACTTTCACTTTCTGTCCCTTTGTAACAATCCTTATAGAAAAATAAGAAGGAAACTTAAATCTGGAGGACTAACTTGTAAATGAAATTAATCTCTCTGCCTAATATAAAATTCTGTCATTTTAGTGATTAACATCAACTATATAAATTATAAATTATGGCCTTTTGTCCAGTTACTAAAATGCATTATGTGTAAAGCTTTATAGAGAGTAGATTAGTAGAAGATTAAAATACCTAGCTTTAGAAAATATTGTATGGAAATAAAGCAGATGAACAAATAATTGATAATGTCAGTAACTATGGGTCATGATCCTTATTTAATGCAAAAGGAGTCTGACACATATTGTGGAAGCAGATGCATGTGACCTTAATCTTGAACATGAACAGAGGGAAGACTGGTGATATAGGATATGTCAGGTAGAGTTAATAATTTATGAATGGTAAAATTGGAGAAGGGCAGCAAAAATACATGTTTATGGAAAATAAGTATCAAGAACAATTGGAACAGAAATTTCTTTGTGAGTAATAGTTATATTAGTTAGTCATTGCTGAACAATAAACCATCCCCAAATTCAAAGTTTTCTAAAAATATATTCATTATCATTACTTATTTTGAGTGGCTGAGGGTCAGCTGATTAAGGCTAGGCTTGCCTGGAAGTAACAGTTAGAACTAGACATAGAACAACAGACTGGTTCCAAACAGGAAAAGCAGTACGTCAAGGCTGTATATTGTCATCCTGCTTATTTAACTTATATGCAGAGTGCATCATGAGAAATGCTGGGCTGGAGGAAGCACAAGCTGGAATCAAGATTGCCGGGAGAAATATCAATATCCTCAGATATGCAGATGGCACCATCCTTATGGCAGAGAGTGAAGAAGAACTAAAAAGCCTCTTGATGAAAGCGAAAGAGGAGAGTGCAAAAGTTGGCTTAAAGCTCAACACTCAGAAAACTAAGATCATAGCATCTGGTCCCATCACTTCATGGCAAATAGATGGGGAAACAGTGGCTGACTTTATTTTTGGGGCTCCAAAATCTGCAGATGGTGATTGTAGCCATGAAATTAAAAGACGCTTGTTTGCTTCTTGGAAGGAAAGTGATGACCAACATAGACAGCATATTAAAAAGCAAAGACATTACTTTGTCAGCAAAGGTCCGTCTAGTCAAGGCTATGGTTTTTCCAGTGGTCATGTATGGATGTGAGAGTTGGACTATAAAGAAAGCTGAGTGCCAAAGTATTGATGCCTTTGAACTGTGGTGTTGGAGAAGACTCTTGACAGTCCCTTGGACTGCAAAGAGACCCAACCACTCAATCCTAGAGAATATCAGTCCTGGGTATTCATTGAAAGGACTGATGTTGAAGCTGAAACTCCAATACTTTGGACAGCTGATGTGAAGAGCTGACTCATTTGAAAAGACCCTGATGCTGGAATTTGGCCCTGGAATACAGAATGAAGCAGGGCAAAGGCTAATAGAGTTTTGCCAAGAAAATGCATTGGTCATAGCAAACACGCTCTTCCAACAACACAAGAGAAGACTCCACACATGGACATCATCAGATGGTCAATACTGAAATCAGATTGATTATATTCTTTGCAACCAAAGATGGAGAAGCTCTATACAGTCAGCAAAAATAAGACTGGGAGCTGACTGTGGCTCAGATCATGAACTCCTTATTGGCAAATTCAGACTTAAATAGAAGAGTGTGGGGAAAACTACCAGACAATTGGGGTATGACCTAAATCAAATAACTTATGATTATACAGTGGATGTGAAAACTAGATTTAAGGGACTAGATCTGATAGATAAGAGTGCCTGATGAACTATGGACAGAGGTTTGTGAAATTGTACAGGTGACAGGGATCAAGACAATCCCCATGGAAAAAAAATGCAAAAAAGCAAAATGGCTGTCTGGGGAGGCCTTACAAATAGCTGTGAAAAGAAGAGAAGTGAAAAACAAAGGAGAAAAGGAAAGATATAAGCATCTGAATGCAGAGTTCCAAAAAATAGCAAGGAGAGATAAGAAAGCCTTCTTCAGAGATCAATGCAAAGAAATAGAGGAAAACAACAGAATGGAAAAGACTAGAGATCTCTTCAAGATAATTGGAGATACCAAGGGAAAATTTCATGCAAAGATGGGATCGATAAAGGACAGAAATGGTATTGACCTAACAGAGGCAGAAGATATTAAGAAGAGGTGGCAAGAATACATAGAAGAACTGTACAAAAAAGTTCTTCGTGACCCAGATAATCACAATGGTGTGATCACTCACCTCAAGTGGGCCTTAGAAAGCATCACTATGAACAAAGCTAGTGGAGGTGATGGAATTCCAGTGAAGTTATTTCAAATCCTAGAAGATGATGCTGTGAAAGTGCTGCCCTCAATATGCCAACAAATTTGGAAAACTCAGCAGATGGCCACAGGACTGGAAAAGGTCAGTTTTCATTTCAATCTCAAAGAAAGGCAATGCCAAAGAATGCTCAAACTACTGCACAATTGCACTCATCTCACATGCTAGTAAAGTAATGCTCAAAATTCTCTAAGCCAGGCTTCAGCAGTATGTGAACCGTGAACTTCCAGATGTTCAAGCTCATTTTAGAAAAGGCAGAGGAACCAGAGATCAAATGCCAACATCCACTGGATCACAGAAAAAGCAAGAGTTCCAGAAAAACATCTATTTCTGCTTTATTGACTATGCCAAAGCCTTTGACTGTGTGGATCACAATAAAGTATGGAAAATTCTAAAAGAGATGGGAATACCAGACCACCTGACTTGCCTCTTCAGAAACCTATATGCAGGTCTGGAAGCAACAGTTAGAACTGGACATGGAACAACAAACTGGTTCCTAATAGGAAAAGGAGTACATCAAGGCTGTATATTGTCACCCTACTTATTTAAATTACATCAGAGTACATCATGAGAGACGCTGGCCTGATGGAAGCACAAGCTGGAAACAATATTGCTGCGAGAAGTATCAATAACCTCATATATGCAGAAAACACCACCTTTATAGCAGAAAGTGAAGAGGAACTAAAGAGCCTCATGATGAAAGTCAAAGAGGAGAGTGAAAAAGCTGGCTTAAAGCTCAACATTTAGAAAATGAAGATCATGGCATCTGGTCCCATCACTCATGGCAAATAGCTGGGGAATGAGTGGAAACAGTGTCAGATTCTATTTTTTTGGGCTCCAAAATCACTGTACATGGTGATTGCAGCCATAAAATTAAAATGCTTACTCCTTTGAAGGAAAGTTATGACAGACCTAGATAGCATATTAAAGAGCAGTGACATTATTTTGCCAATAAAGGTCCATCTATTCAGGGCTATGATTTTTCCAGTGGTCATGTATGGATGTGAAAGTTGGACTGTCAAGAAAGCTGAGCGCCAAAGAATTTATGCTTTTGAATTGTGGTGTTGGAGAAGACTCTTGAGAATCCCTTGGACTGCAAGGAGATTCAACTGGTCTGGCAAAACCAATACAATATTGTAAAGTAATAAATAAATAAATAAATAAATAAATAAAAATTAAAAATAGAACTTACCAAAATAAATAAATAAAGGAGATCAGTCCTGGGTGTTCATTGGAAGTATTGATGCTAAAGCTGAAACCCAATACTTTGGCCACCTCATGAGAAGAGTTGACTCATTGGAAAAGACTCTGATGCTGGGCGGGTTTGGGGGCAGGAGGAGTAGGGGATAACAGAGGACAAGATGGCTGGATGGCATCACCAACTGAAGGACATGAGTTTGAGTGAACTCCGGGAGATGGTGATGGACAGGGAGCCCTGGTGTGCTGCGATTCATGGGGTTGCAAAGAGTTGGACACAACTGAGTGACTGAACTGAACTGATCCTGGGAAAGATTGAGGGCAGGAGGAGTAGGGGATGACACAAGATGAGATGGTTGGATGGAATCATCGACTCAATGGATATGGGTTTAGGTGGACTCCAGGAGTTGGTTATGGACAGGGAGGCCTGGTGTGCTTCAGTTCATGGGGTGGCAAAGAGTCGGACAAGACTGAGCCACTGAACTGAACTGCCTGGAGTGGTTGACCTCGGGTGACACTACTCTCTTTTCCTCCTTATTCTCATGGTGATGAAAAAAGAACAACAGAATTAGTGAAAATGCACAAAGTATCTGAAGGCCTAAGGGCAAGCTGATGCACTATTATTTTTCTTCATTCTATTGGCCAAAGAAAGTCATATGGCTAAGCCGAAAGTCTAAGGACAGGTAAACCACATGACAAATTATATTGCTACAGAGAGAGCTAAAGAATTAAAAACAGTATTACAACCTATCACTCTGGCATACTGCAAACTTGGAGAGCTATTCTACAGTAGATCTGTCTGTAAAAGTATTGAATGCCAATATCAGAGTTTTTGTTGTTGTTGTTTATTCATTTAATTTCATAAGCAAAAGAGAGCTGTTAAGAGTTTAGTACCAGGATGTTTCACCATAATCTTATTTTTACCTTCTTCTTTTCTTTAAATTGTTATGACATCTATTATTTTGTTTATTAATAGACTATTTTCCATCTTTAAATATATTTCTCTAACTTGAAGGAATGAAATATTACCAGTATTTTATTGTTATTGTTTAAAACTTTGCTTTTTAAGTTTAATTTAAAAATGTACCTAGAGTTATTTACTTCTTTATTGCATGGAATGCTGAGAGATCTGATTTTATTTATTTATTTTTCTAATGGATAACTATTTTATTAGAAAAACTTGTGAGACAGCATATTTGTTCTCCACTGATCTGTACACCAAATTTGTATAGAGACATAGAAAGTTTTCTGGGTTCTCAAAACACTACATTTGTAGTCTAATCTCTCCTACTAATACACTATGTTAATTATTTGTGATGTTATACTTACTGAGGGAGGACTAAGACTTCTTTGAAATTGAGTCCACATCTATGAACATGATATATCTCTATTTTTTAATGCATTTCTTTAGGGTTTTGTATATATTTATTATATATATGTTGTCTGCTTTTTTTTATTTTTAAGCATTTTCTTAATCTGCCAAGGCCAGTTAAAAAATAAAATTGGAATCACTGAACTACTTTTTTAGTTTTTCATGGTAATTCAGTGGTAAAGAACCACCTGCCAATGCAGGAAACATGGGTTTGATCCCTTGGTGGGGAAAATGACCTGGAGAAGGAAATGGCAACCCAATCCTGTATTCTTCCTTGGGAAATCCCATGGACAAAGGAGCCCACCAGACTACAGTCCAAGGAGTCCAAAAGAGGTAGATATGACTTAGTCATTAAATGATGAAAAGAACAATTTACAGTAGAAAAATATTTAGATATTAGGTGCCTACAAGAATTTCTACAAACAACTACTTAAAAAAAAAAAAAAGATGTCCTTTCATCACAGGATATTGGAGTGCAAAAGCAGGAAATCAAGTAATATCTGGAGTAGAATGCAAGTTTGGCCTCGAATACAAAGTGAAGTAGGGAACAGGCTAACAAGACTTCTGCCAGGAGAATGCACTGGTTATAGCAAACACCTTTTTCCAACAATACAAGGGACAACTCTACATGTGGACATCACAGAAGGGTCAACACTGAAATCAGATTGACTATATTCTTTGCAGCCAAAGATGGAGAAGCTCTACACAGTCAGCAAAAATAAGACACGTAGCTGTCTGTGGCTCAGATAATCAGCTCCTTAATGAAAAATCCAGGCTAAAATGGAAGAAAGTAGGGAAAACCACTATGCAATTCAGGTATCAGTTCAGTTCAGTCTCACAGTCATGTCTGACTCAAAGGGGCCCCATGGACTGCAGCACGCCCGTCCTCCTTGCCCATCACCAACTGCCAGAGCTTACTCAATCTCATGTCCACCGAGTCAGTTATGCCAGGCAACCACCTCATCTTCTGTCATCCCCTTATCCTCCAGCCTTCAATCTTTGCCAGCATCAGGGTCTTTTCCAATGAGTCAGTTATTTGCATCAGGTGGCCAAAGTATTGGAGTTTCAGCTTCAGCATCATTCCTTCCAATGAACACTCAGGACTGATTACCTTTAGGATTGATTGGTTGGATTCCCTTGTAGTCCAAGGGACTCTCAAGAGTCTTCTCCAACACCACAGTTCAAAAGTATCAACTCTTCTGCATTCAGCTTTCTTTATAGTCCAAGTCTCATATCCATACGTGACTGCTGGAAAAACCATAGCTTTGACTAGTTAAAACTTTGCTGGCAAAGTAATGTCTCTGCTTTATAATATGCTGTCTAGGTTGGTCATAGCTTTCCTCCAAGTAGCATGCATCTTTGAATTCCATGGCTCCAGTCACCGTCTGCAGTGATTTTGGAGACCAAGAAAATAAAGTCTATTACTGTTTCCGTTGTTACCCCATCTATTTCCCTTGAAGTGATGGGATCATATGCCATAATCTTAGTTTTCTAAATGTTCAGTTTTAAGCCCATTTTTGAACTCTCCTCTTTCACTTTCATCAAGGGTCTTTATTTCCTCTTCACTTTCTGCCATAAGGATGTAGTCATCTGCATATCTGAGGTTATTGATATTTCTACCAGCAATCTTGACTCTAGCTTGTGCTTCATCCAGCCTGGCATTTCAGATGATGTACTCTGCATATAAGTTAAATAAGCAATGTGACAATATACAGCCTTGACGTACTCCTTTACCGATTTGGAACCAGTCTGTCATTCCAGGTCTGGTTCTAACTGTTGCTTCTTGTTCTACATACAGATTTCTCAGGAGGCAGCTCAGGTGTTTTGGTATTTCTATCTCTTTAAGAATTTCCACAGTTTGTTGTAATCCATACAGTCAAAGGCTTTGGTGTAGTCAATAATGCAGAAGTAGATAATTTTTTGTAACTCTCTTGCTTGAACCAACGGATCAATGGATGATCCAACGGATGTTAGCAATTTGATCTCTGGTTCCTCTGCCTTTTCTAAATCCACTTTGAACATCTGCAAGTTCATGGTTCATGTACTGTTAAAGCCTGGCTTGGATACTTTTGAGCATTACTTTGCTAGCCTGTGAGACAAGTGCAATTTTCAGTAGTTTGGGTATTCTTTGGCATTGCCTTTTTTGGGGATTGGAATGAAAAGTGACCTTTTCCAGTTCTGTGGCCACTGCTGAGTTTTCCAAATTTGCTGGCATAGTGTGTGTAGCACTTTCACAGCATCATCTTTTAGGATTTGAAATAGCTCAACTGAAATTCCATCACCTGCAGTAGCTTTGTTTGTAGTGATGCTTCCTAAGGCCCACTTGACTCTGCATTCCAGGATGTCTGGCCGTAGGTGACTGATCACACCATCATGGTTATCTCGGTCATGAAGTTCTTTTTTTGTATAGTTCTCCTTTGTATTCTTGCCACCTCTTCTTAATATCTTCTGCTTCTGTTATGTCCATTCCATTTCTGTACTCTGAGGAGGCCTTAAAAATAGCTGATGAAAGAAGAGAAGCTAAAGGCAAAGGAGAAAATGAAAGATATATCTATTTGAATGCAGAGTTCCAAATAATAGCAAGCATAGATAAGAAAGCCTTCCTGAGTGATCAATGCAGAAAAATAGAGGAAAATAATAGAATGGGGAAGACTAGAGATCTCTTGAAGAATATTAGAGATACCAGGGGAACATTTCATATAAAGATGGGCACAGTAAAGGACAGGCAATTCAGGTATGATCTAAGTCAAGTCCCTTATCATTATACAGTGAAGGTGACAAATAGATTCAAAAGTTTAGATCTAGTAGAGAGAGTGCCTGAAAAACCATGGACTGAGATTGGTAACACAGTACAGGAGATGTTGACCAAATCATCCCCCACAAAAAGAAAGGGAAAGTAGTTGTCTGAGGAGGCCTTAGAAGTAGCTGAGAAAAAAAAAAGAAGTGAAAGGTAAAGGAGAAATGGAAAGATACAACCAAATGAATACAGAGTTCAAGATAAAAGCAAGGAGATAAGAAAGCCTTTTTAAGTGATCAATACTAAGAAATAGAGGAAAACAATAGAATGGGAAACACTAGAGATCTTTTCAAGGAAATTGGAGATATCAAGGGAATGTTTATGCAAAGATGGGCTCAATAAAGGACAGAAATGGCAAGGACCTGGATAATCACGATGGTGTGGACACTCAGAGTCAGACATTCTGGAATGGGAAGTCAAATGGGCCTTAGGAAGTGTTACTATGAAAAATTCTAGTGGAGGTGATGGAATTCCAGTTCAACTATTTCAAATTCTAATAGATGATGCTGATAAAGTATTGCAGTCAATATGTCAGCAAATATGAGAAAGTCAGCAGTGGCCACAGGACTGGAAAAGGTCAGTTTTCATTCCAATCACAAAGAGTGTCAATGCCAAAAAATGTTCAAACTACTAAATAAGCTCATTTCACAGGCCAGCAAGATTATACTCAAAAGGCTCCATCATGATGTGAACCAAGAACTTCCAGGTATACAACTAAATTTTTAAAAGGCACAGAAATCAGGTATCAAATTGCCAGCATCCACTGGATCATAGAAAAAGCAAGGGAATATCAGAAAAAAAAATCTAATTCTGATTCATTGACTACATTAAAGTATTTGACTATGTGGATCACAAAAACTCTGGAAAATTCCTAAAATGACAGGAATACCAGTTCACCTTACCTATCTCCTGAGCAAGCTGTATGCAGGACAAGAAGCAACAGTTAGAACCACACATGGAACACTGGACTTGTTCAAAATTGGGAAAAGAGTACAACAAGGTTGTATGTTGTCACTCTGCTTATTTAATTTCTATTCAGTATACATGATGCAAAATGTAGGGCTGGATAAATCACATTCTGAAATCAAAAGATTGCCGTGAAAAATATCAACAATCTCATTCATATATGCAGATGTTACGATTCTAATGACAGAAAGTGAAGAGGAACTAAACTAAAGGGCCTCTTGATGAGGGCAAAAGAGGAGAGTAGAGAAGCTAGCCAAAAAGTCAACATTCAACAAATTAAGATCATGGCATCCAGTGCCATTCAGTTCAGTTCAGTCACTCAGTCGTGGTCGACTCATTGCGATCCCATGAATTGCAGCACGCCAGGCCTCCCTGTCCATCATCTACTCCTGGAGTTCACCCAAACTCATGTGCATCAAGTCAGTGATGCCATCCAGTCATCTCATCCTCTGTCATCCCCTTTTCCTCCTGTCCCCAATCCCTCCCAGCATCAGGGTCCTTTCCAATGAGTCAACTCTTCGCATGAGGTGGCCAAAGTACTGGAGTTTCAGCTTTAGCATCATTCCTTTCAAAGAATACCCAGGACTGATCTCCTTTAGAATGGACTGGTTGGATCTCCTTGCAGTCCAAGGGACTCTCAGGAGTCTTCTCCAACACCACAGTTCAAAAGCATCAATTGTTCAGTGCTGAGCTTTCTTCACAGTCCAACTCTCACATCCATACATGACCACTGGAAAAACCATAGCATTGACTAGACAGAACTTGGTTGGCAAAGTAATATCTCTGCTTTTCAATATGCTATCTAGGTTGACTCTTTCCACTGTTTCCCCATCTATTAGCCATGAAGTGATGAGACCAGATGCCATGATCTTCGTTTTCTGAATTTTGAGCTTTAAGCCAACTTTTTCACTCTCCTCTTTCACTTTCATCAGGAGGCTCTTTAGTTTGTCTTCACTTACTGCCATAAGGGTGGTGTCATCAGCGTATATGAGGTTATTGATATTTCTCCCAGTAATCTTGTTTTCAATTTGTGCTTCCTTCAACCCAGTGTTTCTCATGATGTACACTGTATGGAAGTTAAATAAGTAGGGTGACAATATATAGCCTTGACGTACTGCTTTTCCTATTTGGAACCAGTCTGTTGTTCCATGTCCAGTTCTAACTGTTGCTTCCTGACCTACATATAGGTTTCTCAAGAGGCAGGTTAGGTGGTGTGGAATTCTGATCTCCTGAAGAATTTTCCACAGTTTATTGTGATCCACACAGTCAAAGGCTTTGGCATAGTCAATAAAGCAGAAATAGATTTTTTTTGGAACTCTCCTGCTTTTTCGATGATCCAGTGAATGTTGGCAATTTGATCTCTGGTTCCTTTGCCTTTTCTAAAACCAGCTTGAACATCTGGAAGTAAACGGTACACGTACTGTTGAAGCCTGGCTTGCAGAATTTTGAGCATTACTTTACTAGTGTGTGAGATGAGTGACATTGTGCAGTAGTTTGAACATTCTTTGGCATTGCCTTCCTTTGGGATTGGAATGAAAACTGACCTTTTCCAGTCCTGTGGACACTGCTGAGTTTTCCAGATTTGCTGGCATATTGAATGCAGCACTTTCACAGCATCATCTTTCGGGATGTGAAATAGCTCAACTGGGATTCCATCACCTCCATTAGCTTTGTTTGTAGTGATGCTTTCTAAGGCCCACTTGACTTCACATTCCAGGATGTCTGGCTCTAGGTGAGTGATCATACCATCGTGATTTTCTTGGTCGTGAAGATCTTTTTTGTATAGTTCTTCTCTGCATTCTTGCCACCTCTTCTTAATATCTTCTGCTTCTGTTAGGTTCATACCATTTCTGTCCTTTATCGAGCCCATCTTTGCATAAAATGTTCCCTTGGTATCTCCAATTATCTTGAAGAGATCTCTAGTCTTTCCCATTCTGTTGTTTTCCTCTATTTGCACTGATCCCTGAGGAAGGCTTTCTTCTCTCTTCTTGCTATTCTTTGGAACTCTGCATTCAGATATTTATATCTCTCCTTTTTGTCTGTGTTTTTCGCTTCTCTTCTTTTCCAGCTATTTGTAAGGCTTTCCCAGACAGCCATTTTGCTTTTTTGAATTTCTTTTCCATGGGGATGGTCTTGATCTCTGTCTCCTGTACAATGTCACGAACCTCATTCCATAGTTCATCAGGCACTCTATCTATCAGATCTAGGCCCTTAAATCTATTTCTCACTTCCACTGTATAATCATAAAGGATTTGATTTAGGTCATACTTGAATGGTCTAGTGGTTTTCCCGACTTTCTTCAATTTAAGTCTGAATTTCGCAACAAGAATTCATGATCTGAGCCACAGTCAGCTCCTGGTCTTGTTTTTGCTGACTGTAGAGAGCTTCTCCATCTTTGGCGTCAAAGATTATAATCAATCTGATTTTGGTATTGACCATCTGGTGATATCCATGTGTAGAGTCTTCTCTTGTATTGTTGGAAGAGGGTGTTTCTTGACCAGTGCATTCTCTTTGCAAAACTCTATTAGCCTTTGCTCTACTTCATTCTGTATTCCAAGGCCAAATTTGCCTGTTACTCCAGGTGTTTCTTGACTTCCTTCTTTTGCATTCCAGTCCCCTATAATGAAAAAGACATCTTTCTTGCACGTTAGTTCTAAAAGGTCTTGTAGGTCTTCATAGAAACATTCAACTTCAGCTTCTTCAGCATTACTGATTAGGACATAGACTTGGATTACTCTGATATTGAATGATTTTCCTCGGAAATGAACAGAGATCATTCTGTTGGTTTTGAGATTGCATCCAAGTACTGCAGTTCAGAATCTTTTGTTGACCATGATAGCTACTCCATTTCTTCTAAGGGATTCCTGCCCACAGTAGTAGATATAATAGTCATCTGAGTTAAATTCACCCATTCCAGTCCGTTTGAGTTCACTGATTCCTAGAATATCGATGTTCACTCTTGCCATCTGCTGTTTGACCACTTCCAATTTGCCTTGATTCATGGACCTGACATTCCAGGTTCCTATGCAATATTGCTCTTTATAGCATCGGACCTCGCTTCTATCACCATTCACATCCATAACTGGGTATTGTTTTTGCTTTGGCTCCATCCCTTCATTCTTTCTGGAATTATTTCTCTACTGATCTCCAGTAGCATATTTGGCACCTAATGACCTGGGGAGTTCCTCTTTTAGAATCCTATCATTTTGCCTTTCATACTGTTCATGTGGTTATCAAGGGAAGAATACTGAAGTGGTTTGCCATTCCCTTCTCCAGTGGACCACATTCTGTCATTACATCAATTCCCATTAATTTATGGCAAATAGATGGAGAAAAATTGGGAACAATGAGAGAGATTATGATCTTTGGCTCAAAAATTAAAAGACATTTAATTTAAAGACACTTGCTCCTTGGAAGAAAAGCTATGACAAATCTAGTTAGTGTATTTAAAAGCAAAGATGTCACTTTGTCAACAAAGGTTCATATAGTCAAACCTATAGTTTGTCCAGTAGTCATGTACGAATGTGAGAGTTGGACTGTAATGAAGGCTGAGCACTGAAGAATGAATGCTATTAAGATGTGGTGCTTAGACAAGACTCTTGAGACTCCTTTGGATAACAAGAAAAACAAACCAGTCAATCTTAAAGGTAATCAGCATTGAATATTCATTGGTAGGGCTGATTCTTAAGCTGAAGCTCCAATACTTTGGCCACCTGATGCAAAGAGCCAACCCACTGGAAAAGACCCTGATGCTGGGAAAGATTGAAGGCAGGAGGAGAAGGGGGTGATAGAGGACAAGACGGTTGGATGGCATCACTGACTCAATGGACATGAGTTTGAGCAAACTCTGGTAGATAGTGAAGGAAGGACGAGGAAGTCTGGTATTCTGAAGTCCATGGGGTCGCAAAGTCAGACATGACTTGGCGACTGAACAACAACAAAATAAACTGTTAAAAGGGCTGGAGAAACGAATCTCAGAAAGATTACTGCTAAACCTTCAATTAACCATTGGCTTTCAAAGAGAATTTTTAAAAATTATATATAGGTGTCACTAATGATCATTGCTTCCAACACTGAGACATAAGATATTAAGGAAAGCATCAGGGGTTACTAGAACTGGAAAGATCATGTAAGACTTCTACTGCTCTTATAACTTCCATATCTCATGTCTCCTGTTGAGTGGACTCTAACCCTGAGTCTTGCTGGCAGGTCTTCTGAGAAGTTCAATTAGTACGTCTTCAGGCTCTCTAATGTACTAGAGAGAATGAGGAAATATTGCTATGTGCTGGCAAAAATAAGGCAAGGTATTATGTAATCATCATTTCTATTAAGATCAGGAGTACTTTTTTTGTATTCCACCTTCTAAAAACTTATGACAGGTGAATCACCTTTCTGTTTTTATTTCATATCCCACAACAGCTACAGGATTTAAATATTATTAATGTTATGAAAGAGTCATATATATATATTTTTTATGCTCTTTGCCTTCTTCTTCCCTCCCTACATCTCTATTTCTTTCCTTACATTACTTCATCCTTTCCTTTCTTACTCTTGCTTTTGTTTCTTTCTGCCTTCTTTTGCTTTTCTTCTTTCTTTCCTTCATTCCTCTATACCCCTTTCCTACCTTCTCTACTTCTTATCCCTCCTCCTTCTCTCTCTTCTTTCCTTTCTTTTTTTCTATCAGGTAGTTAGAATGGAAAAAGGAGTCCAAGATGGTGGAACCATGCAACAAGTAAAATTTTTAAAAACACCTTTGGAAGAGGAGGTTGAAGTCTGGAGTGAGGACACACCCCCTTCCCTGATTGGTCCTGGGTGTAACCAATAAGGAGAACACTGATACCAAGCTCTATCTGCATTGAGCTTATCCAGTCAGACACCAGGGGGAGGATAGAGAATGTATAACAAGGGAAGCCAAGAGCTATCGATGTGCTTCTTCATGACTTGGCCTGCCATTGCATCTCAGGAGTGTGCTGCCTGCTTCCCAGTTGAGCTGTTGAGCTGTATCTGAGTTGTAACTATTTTGTCATTACAAATACTGCCTGATGTCTTCTTCATAAAGTGCTGTCTGTTTGAGTTACAAGTGGTACACTATTCCAAATCTTTGCTACAACAAGACAAGATCTGATGGAGAGGAGTAAACCAAACTGAAACTTCCGTCCATCCTTACTTTTTAAAATCTCACCAGACTCTCAAGTGAAATTTTATTCTACTCAGTGGTAACATAATGTGCTACACATTCTATCACAATAGCAATAATAAAAAACACCTTCCAGATACCGAAGTCCAAATGTGTATATGGATAGATGATAGATGAATAGATAAGTAAGTATATAGATAAACAGACTATGCTGCTGCTGCTAAGTTGCTTCAGTCGTGTCTGACTCTGTGCGACCCCATAGACAGCAGCCCACCAGGCTCCCCAATCCCTGGGATTCTCCAGGCAAGAACACTGGAGTGGGTTACCATTTCCTTCTCCAATGCATGAAAGTGAAAAGTGAAACTGAAGTCACTCAGTCCTGTCCTACCTAGTGACCCCATGGACTGCAGCTTACTGGGCTCCTCCATCCATGGGATTTTCCAGGCAAGAGTACTGGAGTTGTAAAATGAGATATCCACTTTTTAAAGATGAAAGAAACAAAGTACATAACAATAAAGGCTAAGTTTCTACAATTGGTAAATTTACAGCAGAAATTCAATCCTTGCTCTTTATTATTCCAAAGCCTGTAGTCTTTCCATTTGTCAAAATCACATCAGTGCATTCAATACAATATTGTAATTAGCCTCCAATTAAAATAAATAAATTTATATAAAAAATAAATGCAAAGCTAGGATTAGAAGGCTGTCTCAGACTATGCTCAAACTTCAAAGTTACAGAATATGTCAAGTTCAGTTCAGTTCAGTCGCTCAGTCAAACAAATAAATAAGGATAAGATAAACTCAGTAGAACCCTCAAAAAAAAAAAAAAAGACGACAGTTTTTCGGGAAAAAGATCTATATCTTAATTTTTCTGTCTGGGATTTACTATGTAAACTAAGCTTAGTACAGAAAGAGTAACAATTTCATACATCTACTGGGAGAGATAGCAGCAAGCTGCTGCTGCTGCTAAGTTGCTTCAGTTGTGTCTGACTCTGTGCAACCCCATAGACGGCAGCCCACCAGGCTCCTCTGTCCCTGGGATTCTGCAAGTAATAATACTGGAGTAGGTTGCCATTTCCTCCTCCATGGAAGAGATAGAGCCCCTAATATATTTTGTAGGATAGACTTGAGACATTCAATTAACTAAGCATTCGAGGGTTCCATTGCTTGTATATAAGCAGGATTAAACAGAAACTTTCTTATATTTGAAAACTACTCCAGAAAAATCATTTTGGTTCTTATTTTCCATACTCAGTTTTCCCTGGCATCTATATAAAGATATAGAAGAACATGGCATAGCCAAAATGTCAACATTCCCTGTTGTTATAAATTCTTTCGACAATAGAAATATTCAATAAACATTACTATTTGTCTGTCAAGTATCACGTATGACATTTTTGTATACACTCATATCTCCTGAATTGTTTCAATGTTTATAGTTTTTAAATGCCTTCTATCATGCTAGCAAAAGTATATGTGATATAAAATCTAGGCACTCCATCTTACTACACAAACTAATTACTGTTATTTCCCCTCTTGCTTTAGGCTAATTTAGTTTTCTTTGTATCCTTAGGTACTCCAACTGGAAAACCATTAATTAACCAATATATCTTCTACGAACAAACTGATACTGAAGATCACCCCTTGGTAGTGAAGTTAAACCACCCCCTCACCTCTACAGCTGGCAGATGGATAAATGCCTTGATACATGCCAAGAAATTCATACAACTTCAAATTATATAATATTTGATGCTTACTCCTTGGAAGGAAAGTTATGATCAATCTAGATAGCATATTAAAAAGCAGAGACATTGCTTGGCCAACAAACATCCGTCTAAGTAAAGGCTATGGTTTTTCCAGTAGTCATGTATGGATGTGAAAGTTGGACTGTGAAGAAAGCTGAGAGCCGAAGAATTGATGCTTTTGAACTGTGGTGGTGGAGAAGACTCTTGAGAGTCCCTTGGACTGCAAGGAGATCCAACCAGTCCAACCTAAAGGAAATCAGTCCTGGGATTTCTTTGGAAGGAATGATGCTAAAGCTGAAACTCCAGTACTTTGGCCACCTCATGTGAAGAGTTGACTCATTGGAAAAGACTCTGATGCTGGGAAAGATTGCAGGCAGAAGGAGAAGGGGACGACAGAGGATGAGATGGTTGGATGGCATCACCAAATCAATGCACAAGAGTTTGGGTAAACTCCGGGAGTTGGTGATGAACAGGGAGGCCTGGCATGCTGCAGTCTATGGGGTCACAAAGAGTCAGACTGAACTGAACTGAACAAATTATTTAAGTCATTCTATTTGCATTCACAGATCTATGTATTTTTGTATACTTTATATAACAAATCTTCCAAGAAGTGTTTGAAAATAGTATTTTCTAAAACACATAAATCTAAAATATAGTTAACAGTAAATAGCTGATTTTTACAAGTGGCAAAATACTTATCTTTATAACAAACATCTTAGTACAAATTAAGATTATATTAGTGAATAACAATTTTGGAGAGAACTCTTCCATCTCCCATCATGACAATTAGGAATCGTACATTCCCACTAATTTGGATACACTACACTTGAAAGACTATTGTGGACATTCCAATTGTTAGAAAGTCCTAATATGCAGCCAGAACTATTTTTATGCAATGTCCTCATTTTTTAAGCTGCCAACTCTGGATATCATACTATAAATATATAACAAGTAGCAAAGCTGTTAACATACACAATACATATATGCAACTAAAGCATATGAAAGGACTTTTCTTTCAAATTTGTATGCAATTTTCAAGAATATTAAGGATGAATAATTAAATTTCTCATTTCTTTAAAACAAGACATCCCACTTTATTTTTACCAGTTGTTGGACTCTTATTTACACACATCGATACCAAGAATTGGGATTTTTTTTTTAAATTAGGTGATAAGAATTCTGCCAGTTCTGAAAATCTATAAACGTAGAGCCACTTGGGCTCTTCTCTAATGGAATTAAGCTTTTTCTCTCGGAACTGAGCCACTGTCTATTAAATAGCATTGTGTAAGCTATTCAATGAAACATTTCATTGTCAGAGACTGAACTCAAGCCCCCTTTACACACACACACACACACATCTTTTAGTATGGGAGGAATTTAATTGATTGTGTCAAATGAAACTATCAGTGCCTTCCCTGAATGTTTTTAGTAGTTGTAGTGACAGACTAGCTACATAAATGAAACAGGGCTTTATTTAAAGTGACACTGTGAATTCACTCTCATCAGATGCATCAATTTTAATTCACTTATGTCTTTTTGGAGTGCTCAGTTTGTCTCATTTGTTTCAACTGTTTCCTATTCTACCAATATTCTTTTCAATTATACAGGCAGAATAATAGCATGAATGACATAACAAGAGTGAAGTATGCTCTGCTCAAACCTGTGTCCATAGGTTCCCTGTATAGTAAAATGTTTCCCAACCTCAATGTGAAATCTAGATATATTAATAGGCTGACAAAAAGTTTCTACTCAAGAATTAGAGTTCTGTTGAATGACTTGAATTTAACACAGTTCAGCTGGTAATTGATAAAATGCACTAGCTCACAGGTGGCATAGGCATTTACTCTATTCTATTTCCATCTGCTAATATGTCTATTATAAATTTGAAATTGCATATCCATCATCCATCTGGAAGTGAGCATTAGATCCCAAATCCTCTTACCTGCAGCTGCTATGCTGTGTTCAGCTGTCTTTCTCTGAAAATGTCACAAGAACCATAAATAAATTTCCTAAAACTGCAAAGTTCAATTAAGGTGTCTGCATAGAATTTATCTTTGATATCACTGATATTGGATAAGTAGCATGTTAATATAGAGTTTCATTTGCTGAGATCCTCCAATGATTAAGAGTTGAAGACAAAATGCTTGATGTACAGGAAATAACACCTTCCAAATGTGTATTATCTTTTGTAATTAGAACACAAATCATTAATTTTATTTTCTATATATGTAACATACTCTCAGATAATTCTTGTAGTAACAAGCAGAATTATGATGGCAAAATTTGGCTGAAAAGTGTGTTCAATATTAGAATATGCCAGTGGACTAATTCATGGGGAACTAACCCTTTTCTACAGTTTGGGGTTTCACTGTCAGAGAGTTTCAATCTACTTCCTTAAATTTTCTCTCCCCTTATTTTCTAGTGTTTGAAAAGAAAAATTCATGTTGTTTTTAATCCAAAAAATTAATTTAAAGATACTTGGTGCAGTTAAGACCTTCAATAAAAATGAAAGACTGGTATCATTTCATGGAATGAATGAAAACATTTGAAATGTAAAGTTTTCTATAGTGATCTGCCAGAACATGACTGTGACTAGCAGAAAGTAAACTGCATGTTAGACTCTTGACTTTACACTCTCCTACAGAACTGTCCTCTAATTTAGATTTAGTCACTTTCCTTCTGTAATTTTCAAGCCTGAGGAAACCGAAAACATTGAATAGATATAGGAAAATACTTTTCAGAGGCTGAACTTTTTTGGAGAGAACTCTTCCAAAAGAACTCTTCTTTTCAATATTTCAAATCAATTAACTTGAATTAACCTGGCAAATTAAAGGATAAATCCATAGTAGCCTTGAAATTAGGAATGAAATTGTCAATATTTTATGAATAATTAGAAAACAAGAACAGACAATTCTATATCCAAAATGGATTGACCTCCTGAGTTGATTATCTCAAAATATATCATACATTTTATAGTTAAGTAGCACACAGTGGATTAAATTCAATTGAAATAATCTCTTCATACACACTTGTGAATATTAAATATGTTTCTAATCATGTATTATAAAACAGTTTAAAGTATTCATTTTAAATGATTATTATTTAACTACACAATGCTTATATTTGCTCAAAATAGATGTAATTGATATTTAATGATTTGGGTTGTTGTTGGGTTGATGTTCTTTCTATCCATGACTTTCTGCTGATATAACCTAAACATAAAATCCATCCACTAGGATGTTGGTAGATAAAGATATGAAATAGGAGGCTATATGAGAGTACTGTTTCTCTTATACTTTTCAGCAATGTAACACAATATTTATGTACTTATCAAGCTCATATCAAACTAAAATTTTAATAAAAACAGTTTACTATTTTCACTTCAATATTTTACTATAATATTTGTAGAATGTGTTTACTAATGCAACTAAGTTTTTTTTTTCATTTAAAATAACAGTTATTTCAAGTAAAAAAAATATTGAGTTGTTGTTAAGGTTTCCGTAAATGGCACACACAGGCTTTACATTACTTTTACATTATTTTAGATTATTTTACATTATTTTATTAAGTTATTACATTATTTTTTCCTTCAAGATTCCTTTAAATTTCAAAGGTATATTAATAAAAGATAAACTGTACCTTCTGTCTGAAAACAGGGCCCCAATTATAAACTTCAGAAAGGAACTGGTTTTGCACAGATATCCTTTTGCCACATTCATCCAAAAAATGATGCTCAGTAGATCTTGAGTGACACTAAACAGCAATCCTTTAAGGTCACCTGTTAAGAAAATATATCTGCTATTACAGTTACAAATACTTTTTTAACTTTCCACTATTTGAGCAAAATCTACTTTTCTTACTAAATATTTTACATAATTGTTCAGTTTAGCTATTCAGAAAATGACTATGCTACTTACCAGTATCAACAGATGTTTATAATTTGTCTAAATACTGTATATTTACTGAGTTGTTACATCACCAGGTTTAATTTTTCCTTTATAATTTGTATTTACTAAGAAACAGAAAAGAATATCAAAGCTAAATTTTCATGGATTTCAAAAGCTTCAAGAATAAAGGAATGGGTTGCCATTTCCTACTCCAGGGGATCTTCCTGATTCAAGGATTGAACCCTGGTCTCCTGAATCTTCTGCACTGGCAGGCTGATTACTAACTGCTAGTGCCACCTGGGAAGTCCTTCACAGTGTATACAGATATCAAATCACCACGATGTACACTGTAAATATCTTACAACTTTATATGTTAATTACACCTCAATAAAACAAATAAAAAATAGCACATTAATTAATTATTGTATTTCAGCTTTTAGAAAGCTTTTATAATAATCCTGTACTGTTGTTAGCATTCACATAATTGTTTTTATTTTCCATTTATTTAGGGGCTTTACAATATTTATTACCCGTGACTTTCATTTTTAAATACGTTTGAAAATTATGTAAGTGTATGTAATTGCTGGTGTTCCCATCTCTTGAAGAATTTTCCAGTTTCTTCTGATCCACACAGTCAAAGGCTTCGGTGTAATCAATAAAGCAAAAGTAGAAGTTCGCCTGGAACTCTTGCTTTTTTGATGATTCAAAGGATGTTGGCAATTTGATCCCTAGGTCCTCTGCCTTTTTTTTTTTTTTTTTAATTTAAATTTATTTATTTTAATTGGAGACTAATTCCTTTTGGTTCTGCCACACATCAACATGAATTCGCCATGGGCACACCCATGTTCCCCATCCTGAACCCCCCTCCCACCTCCCTCCCCATATCATCCCTCCGGGTCATCCCAGTGCACCAGTCCTCTGCCTTTTCTAAATCCATCTTGGACATCTGGAAGTTCAAGGTTCATGTACTGTTGAAGCATGGCTTGGAGAATTTTGAGCATTACTTTACTAGCGTGTGAGATAAGTATAATTATGCAGTAGTTTGAGCATTCTTTGACATTGCCTTTCTTTGGGAAGGGAATGAAAAGTGACATTTACCAGTCATGTGGCCACTGCTGAGTTTTCCAAATTTACTGGCATAAGGAGTGCAGCACTTTCACAGCATCATCTATTAGGATTTGAAATAGCTCAGCTGGAATTCCATCATCTCCATCAGCTTTGTTCGTAGTGATGCTTCCCTAAGCCTACTTGACCGCATTCCAGGATGTCTGGCTCTGGGTGAGTGATCACACCATCATGATTACCTGGGTTGTGAAGATCACTTTTGTATAGTTATTATGTGTATTCTTGCCACCTGTTCTTAATATCTTCTGCTTCTGTTAGGCCCATACCATTTCTGCTCTTTATTGTGCCCAGGTTTGCATGAAATTTTCCCTTCAGTTCAGTTCAGTTCAGTCACTCAGTCTCGTCCGACTCTTTGCAACCCCATGGACTGCAGCACGGCAGGCCTCCCTGTCCATCACCACCTTCCGGAGTTTACTCAAACTCATGCCCATTCAGTCTGTGATGCCATCCAACCATCTCATCCTCTGTCATCCCCTCCTCCCACATTCAGTCTTTCCCAGCATCAAGGACTTTTCAAATGAGTAAGTTCTTTGCATCAGGTGGCCAAAATATTGGAGTTTCAGATTCAACATCAGTCCTTCCAATTAACAGTCAGGACTGATCTCCTTTAAGATGGACTGGTTGGATCTTTTGCAGTCCAAGGGACTCTCCAGAGTTCTCCAACACCATTGTTCAAAAGCATCAGTTCTTTGGCACTCAGCTTTCTTTATAGTCCAACTCTCACATCCATACATGACTACTGGAGAAACCATAGCTTTAACTAGATGGACCTTTGTTGGCAAAGTAATGTCTCTGCTTTTTAATATGCTGTCTAGGTTGGTCATAACTTTCCTGCCAAGCAGCAAGCGTCTTTAATTTCATGTCTGCAGTCACTATCTGCAGTGATTTTGGAGCCCCCCAAAATAAAGTCTGTCACTGTTTCCATTGTTTTCCCATATAATTGCTATGAAGTGGTGGGACTGGATGTCATTATCACAGTTTTCTGAATGTTGAGCTTTAAGCAAACTCTTTCACACTCCACTTTCACTTTCATCAAGCGGCTCTTTAGTTCTTTTCACTTTCTGCCATAAGGAGGTGTCATCTGCATATCTGAGGTTATTGATATTTCTCCCAGCAATCTTGATTCCAGCTTGTGTTTCATCTAGCCCAGCGCTTCTCATGATGTACTCTGCATATAAGTTAAATAAACAAGTTGACAATATACAGCATTGACATACTCCTTTTTCTATTTGGAATCAGTCTGCTGTTTCATGTCCAGTTCTAACTGTTGCTTCCTGACCTGCATACAGATTTCTCAAGAGGCAGGTCAGGTGGTTTGGTATTCTAGTCTCTTTCAGAATTTTCCACAGTTTATTATGATCCACATAGTCAAAGGCTTTGGCATAGTCAATAAAGCAGAAATAGATATCTTTCTGCAACTCGCTTGCTTTCTCAATCCAGTGGATGTTGGCAATAAATAACACTGCTGTATGCTATATAAGAAAGTTGTTATGAGAATAAATCACAAGCTTTCTTTTTTTAATTTTTTATCTATTTATTTATTTATTTATCCTTTAGAATATTGTATTGATTTTGCTATACATGGAATTTAGAAAGCTCTCTTATTACAAAGAAATATTTTCTAATATTTCTTTTTTTGTCTATAGGTGATAAATGTTCATTAAGCTTAAGGTGATAACCATTGATAATCATGTATGTAGGCCAAATCATTATGCTGAACACCTTGAACTTATACAAACATCTAAATAATATCTCTATAAAACTGGATGAAAAATATAATGCCATTCATTAATGATTTATTCCATATTTGAAAGAGAAGTAATTACATTTAACATTTGTTTCCTCTCATTGAATAAATATCATTTACTTTTTCTAATTGTTAATTTGTAAATTAATCCATTGATTTTTCTTTCTTCAAATATTGTTGCCACTGAAAGCACGGAATAAAAATATTGAATCTTTCCAGAATGAATTAGGTTCTATTACTTCATTTGTGAAAAACAAAGAGAGACTTGGAGTGATTCCTGCAGTATACTGAGACAACTCATTTGCAATAGTCAACTGATAAATATTAAGAAAGTTTTTAAGGTACATTAATATTCAATTCAGCCTATATGGGAATATTTAAACCTAAAATCAGTAAACACTATAAATTATGATTTTTAAAACTTACTCATTTGGTTCTTTTACCAGCACATCACTGCTAATCACTACCTCAAAGTGTGAAACCAGAGCGCATCTTAATTAGCATGTAAAAACTATCATCTCTTAGAGGCAGAGGGCAAAAAATTGAGGCTCAGGTCCATGAGTTAATTATAAAAGTAGCTGAGCTCCAGAAATATGAATTTGCATATCTAACAAGTCTGTTACCCCACGGGTCAGAGTTTTGATTGGGAAGGAGTTAGATGCTGAGATTCATAATAGGGACATCTGGCTAAATCACTCAGAAATACTGAATTGCATATACCCTGAGCCTCCTGATGTGGTCTACCAGTTTTAGGTAAAGATATAGATGTGTGTGTGCTCAGTCACTCAGTCGTGTCTGAGTCTTTGCAACCACAAGGACTGTAGCCCACCAGGCTCCTCTGTCCATGGAATTTTCCAGGCAAGAACAATGGAGTGGCTTTCCATTGCATTCTCCATTGGATCTTTCCAACCCAAGGATCAAACCAGCATTTCTTGCATTTCCTGCACTGGCAGGAAGATTCTGTACACTGTGCCACCTGGAAAGCCCTGAAAGATGTAGACACCACATCCCAAATTAGACATGATCAGAACCAAAGTGATAAAGTGTATTGGATCAATGGTTCCCATTGTCATGTATCTACCTGCATTCCACCTTTCTTGTAGTCTGTTTTTTCCCATGCAATGTTATTCAAGATCTGTGTCAGGAGGTAGCCCTGACTTTCATTACTGGATCAGTAGTGCTTTCACTTAGTTTTGTGTGTTCAGAGGCTCCTGTGACCAGCTGACCAAGACAGAGAAAGGCCAAGAGTGGGTCAGGGACAGATCTGATTTGTGAGTACATCCTTAAAATGAGCTATATTATGATAGGCTGATTCTTGAGGATATTCATGGTAGAAATTCTTTCAAACAACAGTAGACCTGGTCATTACATTTGTGTTTAAAGAGAAGCAGGTTAAAGTAAGAATATATAAATGAGCGATGCGTAGAAATTGGACTAACATGAAAAGTGACTATGCATAATAGCAAATCCAAGATTTGGAGTTAGCAACCTGAAGATCCAGAAGAACCAAAGGCATAGTCCCTGCTGAAGGCCAGCAGGCTCCAGACCCAAGAAGAACCAATGTTTCAGTTCAAGTCTGTGGGCAGGAGAAAACTGATGTTCCAACTGAAGACAGGTGGGCAGAGGAATTCCCTCTTACATGAAAATTAGACTGTTTGCTTTATTCAGGCCTTCATTTCCCCAGATGTGACTCACCCACATTAGGTAGTGTAATCTGCTATACTTAGCCAAAGGATTCAAATATCAATCTCCTTCAGAAACACACTCACAGAAACACTTAGAAAAATGTTTGACCAAATGTCTCTGCAAACACTGTCCCAGTAAAGTACACACAAAAAAAACACTAAGTATCATATTTTCTTAACCCCACATCCTCCTTTCACTTTTTCCTATTTCATTTTACCCAATACAACCACATTCCTCAAAAGAGGTTATCTATGACTGTTTTCATTTTTACACCTCACATTCATTCCTTTTTTTATTAATATCTCCCTTCATTTCCAATATTCCATTTTGCTTTTTGGAACTTTATCTTATTCTCTATCAGACTCTATCAGACTCTTAAGTGTGTATGTCATCAAAATTCATTCTTGGCCTTTAATCTTTATAATCTGTTCCAAGGTAATCCTTGATTTCATTATATCACCTAAACACAAATAAATGCCAACTTTATAACCATTTTTTTTTCTCTTGGAGTTTTCAAACTCATGATAAAATTAACATATCTAAAATTGAAACAAGGAACAATTTCTGCTTCCCTTCACCTGTTTGTTCAATGTTTGCTTCCCTGTCAACCCTTAACAACCATATCACCTTCCAGCATTCTTTATCTCAGTGAAAGATTCCATCATCTTTCCATCTTGCAAAAACTACAAACCTTAAGGCTTTCTCAGATATCTCATCTTCCTCAACCATGAATTCAGTAGTCTACTGAATCATGTTTACTTGATCCCTATATATTTCAGAACTTTGTCTTCTCTATTCCCATTACCATTCATTTAAATAAACATATTTTCTGCATTTGCTATTGAATCAGCCTCCTTGCATTTCACTGTGCATCCACTTTAAAATATTGTTCATGAGACATACAAGTGGCCAGAAAGTACATGAAAAAAGTGATCAACATAACTAATTATCAGAGAAGTACAGTCAAAATTTCAATGGATGTGAGAGACGATAAAGAAAGCTGAGCACCAAAGAATTGATGCTTTTGAACTGTCATGCTGAAGAAGACTCTTGAGAGCCCCTTGGACTGCAAGGAGATCAAGCCAGTCAATCCTAAAGGAAACCAGTCCCAAATATTCTTTGGAAGGACTGATCCTGAAGCTGAAGTTCCAATACTTTGGTCACCTGATGCAAATAACTGATTCATCGGAAAAGACCCTGATGCTGGGAAAGATTGAAGGCAGGAGAGATAGGGGACAACAGAGGATAAGATGGTTGGATGGCTTTGCCAACTTGATGGACATAAGTTTGGGGAAGCCTAGTGTGCTGCAGTCCATGGGTCATAAAGAGCTGGGCATGACTGAGTGACTGAACTGAACTGAATCACCTCACACCAGTCAGAATGGCCATCATCAAAATGTCCACAAGCAGTAAACCCTTGTGCACCATTGGTAGGTATGTAAATTGGTATAGCCACTACGGAGAACAGTATGGGGCTCTGTATAAAACTAAAATAGACTTACTGTATGATCCAGCAATCCCAGTTCTGGGCATATAGCTAGAGAAAACCATAATCCTAAGAGATACATACACCTCAATATTCACTACAGCACTATTTACAATAGCCAAGACACCGAAGCAACCCAAATGTCCATCTACAGAGGAATGGATAAAGAAGCTGTGGTGCATATATACAGTGGGGTATTGTACATTCACCCATAAAAGAATGAAATAATGCCATTGGGGGCTTCTCCAGTGGCTCAGTGGTAAAGAATCCACTTGCAATGCAAGCAACACAGAAGACGTAAGTTTGATCCCTGGGTCAGGATGATCCCCTGGAGAGGGGCGTGGCAACCCACTCCAGTATTCTTTCCTGGGGAACCCCATGGAGAGAGGATCCTGGTGGGCTACAAGTTCACAGGGTCGCAGAGAGTCAGACAAGATTGAAGTGAGTATACATATGCATAAATCGAACTAGAAATTATCATACTAAGTGAGATAAGTCAGAGAGAGAAAGAAAAATATCATATATCACTCATATGTGGAATCTAATTTAAAAAATGAAACAAATTAATTTATTTTAAAAACAGAAATAGACCTATAGTTATCAAAAACAATACGGTTAACAAAGGGGAAATGTGGGAGGAGGGATAAATCAGGAGCTTAGAATGAATATACACACACTACTATATACATATCAATAACCAACATGGACACACTGTATATCACAGAGAACTCTACTCAGCATTCTGTGATATCCTATATAAGAAAAGAATCTTAAAAAAGAATGAATATACATGTATATGCTACTGATTCACTTTGTCGTACACCTGAAAGTAACAAAACACTGTAAAGCAATTATACTCCAACAAAATTTTTAAAAAACACAATGAAATATTCTTCATTCTGTAGCTAGAATGATAGTTAAACTGAAAATCAGATAAGTGGCTGGAGTTTTTTTTTTCCTTATTTATATGTTTTTGTAATTTATATGCATAAAATTTATTTCCTCTGTGTGTATATAATTTTTTATTATGTTTTATTCATTATGCTAGTTACTAGGATTTCAAATGTGAACAAAATAAAGACCTGTACTTAAGTGGATCTAGTGAGACAGCAAGACTGGTGAACAGCCAGTTTCAGTCAGTGCTGTTTGATAAGTTCTGTAAAAGAGATCAGCCTGGCACTAAAGAATCACAGGAAGTTGTCCGTCCATTGTTGAGCATTCAGGGAAGGCTTTCAGGAGGAGGTGACTTTCATGCTGAAGATGACAGTTGAACATGAATGGGTATATTTGTGGCTAGGGATATGAGTTGCATTATGTGGTTAGGGATCTTGTTTACTGCATTAAGTAGCTTAGAATTGTTTCCCAGGTGGTTATGAGAATTAAAAAAATAATTTACTGAAAAACTACTGATGGCAATGAAATTTTGAATACCTACACACACATTAAGTATCACAAACACTTCCAATAATATGGGTCATTTAAGCCTCAACATGGTTTTACCAATGTCAAATCTGTCCCCCCGCCCCCAGAGGCCCACAGCACACAGAAATTTACAGAGTGAGTAAATGCCAGAATCCAGAAAATCACACATCAATCCTTTTTTTTTTTTTTTCTGTAAACAGGTTATAAAATTCTGGCATTACTAAACAGACTTCATTGATCTAACACTGTAAAAACTGCCCAAATATTTAATTAAAGCCAAATACTCTTACTTGTCTCTTCAAGGATATTTAAAACCTTAACTTTTAAGTGTTGGTTATATTGTAGTGAACCATTTAGGAAATATAGTCAATTTTTAATGATACCAGGTGGATCATCCTAATTTCAGATTAACTACATCCCACTGACATGATTTCTTCCCCACCCTACTGCCACCTGTCTGATACCAAACTCACTCAGCTGTGGACACTGACAGCTGGTTCTTCAGAGGGGAGTGGGGCAAGCAGGCATCAGGTGAAAATGACTCATTAGCAATGAAATGGAAAAAATGTGCAGACTACCCTACAGACATTTTGGATGAAGCATAGGTTTTTTCCCAAGGCTTCTCTGTGTTCTGTTTGAAGGCTAATTGCAAAATGATAACAATAATGTATTTATTTTTGTAAAGGTTTTGAAGTTACTATGATGCAACGCCTTCAGATTTAATTCATTTATATTTCCTCAAAACCAGCTGAGGTTTCTATTTGGACATGAATCCTAAAGGCTAAAAGATAAATACCCTGATGTTTTGGCTTTCTGTACATGTCCTAGGTTACTGCATTAGAAAGAACCCTGAGATAGGGAGTTAGCAAACTGAATTCTAGTCATTCATTAACTACACAAAACCACACAGTTCTCTTAACTCCCCTGGACATCAGATTGTATGTGAAGAAAAGAGAACTAAATGAGCACAGTGATTAAATTATGCTTAATTATAGATATTTATCTCTCCTGTTTCCTTGGAATTCTCTGGTGGCTCCGATGGTAAAGAGTCTGCCTGTAATGTAGGAGATCCAGGTTCAATCCCTGGGTTGGGGAGATCCCCTGGAGAAGGAAATGGCAATCCACTCCAGTATTCTGGCCTGGAGAATTCCATGGACAGAGGAGCCTCGTGGGCTACAGTCCATGGGGTCGCAGTCAGTCACAACTGAGTGACTAACACTTCACTTCCCTTTCCTGTTAGTTACTTGAAGTCATTGATAGATTACTTATTCCTCTCAAATATCTATTATATTTGTGGATTTTATACTATTTAAAGATCTTTTCTTTGGGTATATGAAATAGTTTATTATGCCTGAACCTGCACAATGGAGTTTTCAGAAAAATGCAAAGACAAGCTCAGTTTTCATGAAATTAAAAACACAGACTTATTATAAAAATGTCCCATATGCTACAAAGCATTAATAATTGAAACATTTATAGAAAATTTTTAGTGTGAGTTAATAGTTTTGCAATGTCTCCTAAAGGCACTTCAAACTGTGGAAAGTTAATGTTTAGCTAAAAAATTTTTCCGATTTCTAAGGCCAAAATTGTTGCAACACTAAAATGATAAGAAATAAGTTTAACACACAAAAGAGAGTTCTCAGTGCACAGTGACTTCATAATAGTAAATTGTAATATGTGCCTTTTAGGACCTTGGTTCTGAAGAATATGTCCAAATGTTATTGACACACTGATGTGCCTATATATATATATATATATATATATACACTGTGTGTGTATATATATATATATATGAAAACAATAAGAGAGATTGGTAGATCTTCAAAAATAAAACTTTTCTAAACCCATGTTCACCTTTCATCATCTGAATTCCTTTCTCACACATGCTCACACGTCTTCAGACCTTCCTCATTTCCCAACAGCCTGAAGCTCGGGCATTAGCAGCAACCACTAGAAGCCATACTCTTACATCTGTCACTATTAGTTAAGAATACCATCCAACTTCAAGAAAACTAGAATATTTCTCCTTTAGTCGTTTTTGCTTCCTCAGTGAGGAGGTCAAAAGGGTTGCCTACAGCAAGTAACTAAGCGCAGAATTGGTTGCTGAAATATTCTATTTCACAAAACCATGAAATCCCAGACTAGCCTTGTTACTGCTTTTTGTCATACACTTGTGTCACCACACACGTCTTCTACCTTGAAAAACTTGTATCTCCCCTAAGTCCAATGTCATGGAACAGAACTGTTTTTCAGACTCTGCAGCAAATATCTTCACAAAGGAGACAGCAGGCTGAAGTCAGTTGTTATAGACTTTATTCTCCTAGGGTGCTGAGAATCTGTGAGAGCAAGTAATGCTGAAAAAGGTCTTTCGTGCCTTTCTAACACTGGCGCTGCAGCTGTTAGCACTTCTGGTGTCAAGGTACAAATGTCATGAAGGTACTGTCAGTAAAGTAACACCGTGAAAAACAGCCTGGCAGTCTGGCTGGCCGCCAGCGCCCGTAATCATCTTGTTATATGCTGCTCGGAGCTGGACTTCTGTTATCACCATTCCCTCCGATAGCTATTAATTGAAGCAAAGGGATTTGCCTCACATCAATAGACTGAAAGGATATTTCTGAACTCTTTAAAAGTGTAATTTCAAAGCTGAAAACTAACTGAGGTGCTTAAAATATTATTGTTCAGCTTTCTGTAATTCATAAACTGTGTGTCATGGGAGGAAATAGCTTGAATAAAAATGTGTTCCCCAATTCCCCAACTAGAGTCTTCTGTGAAGAGAGTACAATTGAAAACTTCTTCAAACAGATGAAAGATATACAATGCATGATGCTTATTTTGAAACTCTGTGAGTTCTAACTAGAGAAAAAAAATCAATGAAGAGATTTCTTAGACTTAGAGAGATTCTTGAGTTTATTACAAAAATGTATAAAGAATCTTACCATATTGTGTCTTTCCTAAGACTCTTCTCACCTGATCTGGTACAAAGCCACAGTGGGAAGAGGGGCAGTGGATGAGTCCTCTACCCAGGGATAGGACTCCAGGGACTGGAATATCGACAAATTGCTCGACATCACAGGTTACTTGACGATTTGCAGTTATCATCAGCTTTACTGTTGGATATGGTAATTTACTGAACTATTTGTCAGCAATTACAGAAGGATGCCCTTGGCCTCGGAGCTAAGCTTGTGGACACTTTTTCTGGAGACATCTGGCACCACAGCACATAATCAGAAAATAAGAATAACCCCTCTAGAAAGAAATAGCTTATATTGCCTTTATCTTTCAATTAACAGGGCAAGTGTCACAGGCACTTCTTTCCCAAGTCTATATTGCATATGTATAAACACACATATGCGCATTCCCATGAGGTTAAAATCTCTATCTTTTGTATCATTCTATCAAAACTGCTTGGCTGACATTACAGTATTCATTCAATTAAAAAATTAATTATGGAAAAATTCACTGACTTGTGGTGTATTTTCAATTAATGCAGTCCTCTTCACTCTAATTATCAATATCAGTGTCCTATTTTTGTGATTTATCTTCCAAACTTCTAAGTCTCTAATTGATATACCCATATGGACATCTTACAGATCCCTTCCAGGGGGTGCTAGTGATAAATAACCTGTCTGCTAATGCAGGGGACTTAAGATACTCAGGTTCAAACCCTGAGTTGAGTAGATCCCCTGGAAGAGGGCATGGCAACCCACTCCTGTATTCTAGCCTGGAGAATCCCACGGACAGAGGAGCCTGGCAGGCTATGGTCCACAGGGTCGCAAAGAGTCAAACACAACTGAAGCAACGTAGCACACAGCACTTATTATTTTCTTATCACTCCATAACTTTTACTTTTCATTGTTGCCCACTTTTCCTATGACTTGTCATGTATGCAACTCCTTGGCAAAAAAACAAAATAAAATATAAAGCATCTTTTTTCCTTGACACATTTTTTTTTAACCCAACGAATAGACTATACTCTCCAATTATAATAGGTGCCAAATCTGGACTCTTTTTTTATCCTCAATACTAAAATTCAGCCTGGAGGTTTTCTATCCTGGACAATAACAGTAGCCTCTTGACAGTTTCTTCCCATCCCTTTTTCTCTTACTACCTCAATGCATCCTATCCTTTAAAACTTGTTTGCTTCCTTATGAACAAATCTACAGTACCACACTTACAAACAGAGGCATCTGTGAACTTCCCTTTGCCAAAAACTAATGTTCAAATCCTTAGCCTGTGGCTATTTACCATCTATATTTTCCAGCTTCATTATCTGCTAGTACCCCTATGCTCAAGGAACTACTCACCAAACCAATGCTTTCATTTTTCCATGATGTAAAATGGACTCTTCACTTTGCTTGAAATAGATATCATCTCCCCCCTGCCCCACCTTTAGTACCTCGCTACTCAAAGTAAGGTCTGCAGAACAGCAACATCAGCATTGTCTGGGAGACTGTTAGAAATGCAGAATCTCAGGACCATGCCAGGGTACCGAATCAGAAACCTCCATTTCACAAAACTCCACTTTGTATTATACATTATAAACACTCTCTCTTCCATGAAGCCACTCTTTATCATTCCACTATATTCTTTTCACATCCTACCATGGTGAACATCCTAAAGCCTGCTGGATATTTTAATTACACTCAGACACTCCTTCCCCTCATCTTTTTCCTCCTCTCATTTTTCATTTCCTCCTCCTCTTTCCTCTTTTCTTCTTTTCCTACTCTCTTTCACTTCCTTTTGTTAATAGCAGCAAGAGTAGTAGTTGTTGCATTAACATACACCTCTGGCTGAGGGTCAACTTATCTCTCAGAATTTTTTCTTCCATCCTGAATCTTCTTCCAATGTTGCTCCATTGAAAGCTGAGTTTTTCTTTTTCTTTTTTTTTTGCCCAGAAATTAAATATTATTTTGCAGTTTGATGATAAAAGAAAAACTAGCCTTTACAAAGATTGCTACTACTGAGCCAGTGAAAATAGTTATATGGAATGAGATGCTACATTTCTAACTATACATGGTATGATATAGCCATATTCATATAACAAACAAAACAATTCAAAAATTTTCATGTGGTAGAATAAAAGTATATACCCTTTCTACCAAACTATATCTGTATAGTTATATAAAGTCTGCATTTTTAAAAGAGCAATTGTAGATTGCTAAAATATTTTTACTTGCTTAAATATGCTATAAAACACACAATAAGAGCCTATGAAAGTGAAAGTGTTAGTCTCTTAGTTATAAGCAACTCTTTGTGAACTCATGGACTGCAATCCGCCAGTTGCTCTATCCACAGAATTCTCCAGGCATGAATATGGACTGGGCATCCATTCCATTCTCCAGGGTATCTTCCTGATCCGGGGAATGAACCTGGATATCCTGCATTGCAAGCAGATTCTTTACTGTCTGAGTCATCAGGGAAGCACACCTGGCATTATTCAATTTATAAGTGTTTTCTGACTACCTGAATCTTTACATTTGCTTATACACAGTCAAATACCTTTCATATACCACCTAGCTCTGACTCCTTTGTGGCTAATGTGGGTTCACATCTATTTTCTGGCTCATGTTCTCAGATACCTAAGAGCAAGACAGTCCTCATCATTCTTCCTTATTTTAAGCCAAACATACGCTCATTTTGGAATATCTTGTTATAGACAAATTCCTTATTGAGTGAACAAAATCTGACCTAAGATTAGGGCTGAAGTGATATAAAATTATGTTACAATTTTGCAAACATAATATTTACTCCTCTTGATGAAAATTATTAGATCATATCTTTGCTTTTCAGTTGTCTTGATTATTAGAGGCACAATTTAAATGAGCTTTGGTAAAAGGCCTTTACAATCAAGCTATACAAAATTTATGAATTATATGTAAGTCAATCCTTTTTGATACAAACTTTCTTCTTTGAAGATGTACACATTAACTTGAAGCAAGATGCTTTACATCATATGCAGGGTCTGTTTTATGTGGTAAATTAAATTCACATAAGCAAGACGAATCCCCATAAAATACTCAATAAATCATGTTGTCCTCTCACTCAATAGGTGAGAATTTTCCTGCTGTTTCAGTGTTAACACCTTCTTAGCACATTTTCAGCTGTCTATAGAAATCTTCAGTGTAGAATAAATTAGTGGATGGATGTGTTGATATCAGAAATTAAAGATTCAAATAGAAAATGGATTAATAAGACTGCTTTTATACCCACAGAAATGAAGATCTGTGTCAAACTACAAATAATTCAAGCTAAAAAATGGGTCACAATGATTTACATATTTCAAGTTAATTTGCTTTTACTCCTAAATCATGACCTACATTTATGAAATTATTTTGCTAGTGTGATCTAGATGCTAATTTTTAAACCTTATTTGGTTCACATTCAATGTCTATTCTTTGAGCTTAGTATCCCAGGAAAACAACAACATGCTTCATCTTGGATAGCATGATGGTGTCTGAAAGTCTAACTGGGCTATGGAAAGTTAGGCGAAATACGATTCCAAATAGTTCCAGTGTTCCAGCTCTTTTACCTTTTCCTTCTGTCCTACTCTCTTTCTAATAAACCCAATCCTTTATATCCTGCCTATGAATGGAATGACTACAATCATTCAAATCTTATTTTCTTCTCTTCTTAATAGCAGATTTAAAAATCGCATCTTCATTCTTCTGATTGCTTTTTGCCATTTAATTGTTTAAGGTCTTAGAACAAAACCTTAATTTCTCTGAATTCCTTTGTTTTTTTTTTTTTTTTTTTTTTTTTTGCCATTTATCACACAAGAGTTCTTTGAGAATAACAGTAATTATTGAATCCTTACTAATTGCTGCAGAGTCTTCTCAGAAAATCATTGATACCATTTAAACGATCCTAAGTTGAAAGGCCAAATAATTTGTCAGTATCATAAAATTTCAAGATGGACAGACTGAGTAGAGCCCATTTCACCAACTTCCAGTATATTTCATATTTCCTTTTGCTGAATGAGAAGAAAGGATGTTATAATAGAAATTATTAAGTATCATGTGGAGGAAAAAATAAATTTCCTGAAATTATGCATACTATTTAACTTTCTATAGTTATCTGTACTGGATGTCCTACATCATCTTTATTTAATGTCCATAGCAATAAATAAGTCATATATAAGTAATCATTCTGATCTTTACCGTATAAAAAAATCTAAGGCTTGTGGAGTGTTTTTAGTTTACTTCAGGTCAAAGAGCAAGTATAGGGCAGGGTCATTTTTAAAAATAATATATGTTGCCTTTAATTCAGAGATGTCATAGCATTTTCTTTTTTTTCTCTCAAGCCTCATCATTCCATTGTAATTTTTGAGGAAGCAAATGATACATGTATTTGGTTTTGCTTTTGTCTATTGGGCTTATATA
Organism: Oryx dammah; assembly: GCF_014754425.2. Taxonomy (NCBI): domain Eukaryota; kingdom Metazoa; phylum Chordata; class Mammalia; order Artiodactyla; family Bovidae; genus Oryx; species Oryx dammah. The sequence goes on from NW_024070201.1 coordinate 9,594,967, forward strand.
AAATGGTTACTCAAATCTTACTGGAACAAATTTTCTCTACTTCATTTTCCGATACTTCATTTCAGATGATGCAAATCTGATCATAGTCAAATAATGAGTTGATAGACTATTGGAATTTCTCTCTTGACTTTCTCTCTTGAAAGGCAGTGGCAGGCAACAAAACAGCCATCTGTTGCGATGTCTTCAGAGACAGTGGTTTAGGAGATAAAAAGTCTGAGAGAATTTTGCAACAAGTATATCTCTAAAGAGTAAATAGGGTTAAAACAATGTTTCAGACAAAGATAAAAAGCTAAAAGAAAATTGTTCTTATTCATTTTTCAGGGTTTTGAGAATAGTCAGATAACTAAAGGTACTGGAATATTAAATGAACAACTAAGATTATGGTCAATTTTATAACAAAGTAGCATGAAGAATAGAGTATAACTGCCCTAAAATTGTGTGGTTCTTAGTGGTAAAGAACCCACCTGCCAATGCAGGAGATTTAAGAGATACAGTTAGATTTCTGTGCTGGGAAGATCCCCTAGAGGAGGGCATGGCAACCCACTGTAGTATTCTTACCTGGAGAATCACACAGACAGAGGAGCTGATAGGCTACAGTCCTTAGGGTCAGAAAGAGTTGGACATGACTGAAGCAACTTAGCATGCATGCATGCATGCCCTAAATTACAAAGCTACTGATTTCAAGAGTTAGAGTTTTTAAAACAGCCTATATTTCAAGAACTACTAAAAATAAATTTAACTTTAGGTCATTTTTATACATTTGGAAAATACCAAAGTAAGAATATTTTGTTTTGAATAAAAAGAATAATAAAGAGACATATTTGAGAATGGTAGTGTGATGAGCTCTTTGAAGTCTCTCCCCAGTGAAACAGTGAAAACTAGTGAAAATAATTTTTAAAATTCTTTTTCAAGTCTCTGGAAACTGTCCTAAGGGTACACAGAAAATGAACACACAGATTTCCTTATTCAAGGAAATCTACTATATCAATGTTACAGCCGCCAGAGTCCATTGTTCTAGAGCCATGACTTAATCCTTCATTCAATGCCTCCTATTCATAACCACCCCCTCCACACACATGCCTGCTGTAATGTGATGAAGAGGGCCACTCTGATAATCATGTCCAAGAGGATGGGGCTCCCTAATTGAAAGCTAAGTTATCTCCATCCACAACTCATTTTCTTTTCTCTCTCTCTCTCTCTTTTTAATATAACATTTATTTCAGTTGGAGCCTACTTACTTTACAATATTGTATTGGCATTGCCATACATCACAACTCATTTTATAGTGTCAACACAATGCTGAAATCAAGCTCTTAAACTGACACTATAATAAAGTGCGTGTGTGTGTGTGTCTGTACACACACACATACACACATAAATATATGGATTTCCCTGGTGAATCAGAAACTAAAGAATTCGCCTGCAATGCAGAAGACCTGGGTTCAATCCCTGGGTTGGGAAGGTCCCCTGGAGGAGGGCATGGCAACCCATTCCAGTATACTGCCTGGTGAATCCCCATGCACAAGGAAGCCTGGAAAGCTATAGTCCATGGGGCTGCAAACAGTCAGACACGACTAAGTACATACACACTCACACACATATAAATGTATATATATGAGTATATATACATATATATATATATACATATCCTTTCTAAAGACAGATAAAAAGTTCTTTGAAAAAAAATGAACAAAATTAGCAAAGCTAACCTGGCAACATATTAAAAAAGTATAATATGACACAGTAGGACATATAAAACTCTAGTATATTGTGGCATAATAAAAATGAAAGTTAGATGAATTTCCTACTTAAAAACCAGTCAAACTAATAAAGCATATTAGAATAAAATAGGTGGTGAATATAAGTGTACAAAACAAGTACTACATCTTGAGATATTTCTGGGCTTTAGTGTGTAGCGAAGTAGAGGCCAAACAAGAAACAACAATCTTGATAAACAGAGATGTAACATCTTATAGGTTAGGGCTGCCATACCAATAAGATGGTGACTGGTGGAGCAGTCGTGAATCAAGGGAAGTTGTGTATAGAGTACTTTATATATTTGTATGGAAATACTTCTCCTATCCTTGATCAGATTCTAGACTGCAAAAGGAACAGATCAAAAAACATGAAAATTCTTAAAGGCATCAGCTTCTGAAAAATGAAGGAGAATGGGATCTCCCAACAAATAGAAGACATTAGTCTTCTGGCTAAGACAGGATTGTAGTGGACATCCCATTCTGTCCATCAGAACCCCACAAGGCCATGCACCTGGAGTAAGAACCATGACACAAGAATGAGAACTATGCACTAAGACTAAGGAAAAAGCACAAATACAGACCCTTTTATCAAAGCAATATCTAGGGCTTTTCAGAGTAAAGGTGCCTATCGAGATCTCAATATATCAAAAGATCCAGCATAGAAAACACAATCAAACAGTGAAAGTGTGCCCCACACACACTGGGTAAATGAGTAAATAAAACAAATTTAACATATAGAACAGAACCACCATAGATGTGGAAGAAACCTGCCAAAATTTTCTCTAAGCCAATGCAGTGAAGGCAAAGGACTAGAATGACCCATCAGTGAACTCTGGGCCTCATAGGCCAAAAATCCACCATATGTCATGGATGGAAACTCCCCTGTCCCAAATTTCATGCTACCCATGAAAACACCAGATAGACAGTTATGCCTTAACAGATTCTTGAATCATTCCTTTAACCTTTCACCAATCATTCCTTAGCCCTAACCCCATCTGACTCCCACAGTAAATATCCTGCTCAAAAGCCAATGAAGAAACAGATCTGAGCTTTGCCTTCTGTTTCCATGCTTGACCGCCTTGCAGTAAATTCTTTTCTCCCTGCATAAGACCATCGCCTTGATATTTGGTCTCTCCACGGCCCAGTGGAGAACCAGCCCACTTCCTGGGTTACAAAAGCAACAACAAAGAGAAAAAAATGATGTATAAAATAAAATAGATGATATACATAGACCCACAAATAATCCATATATTAGAGTTAGCAAAAATAATTTCAAAAAACTATGATTTATATTAAATAAAAAGAAAATATGAAAAACAGGTGAAAAGATGAAGTACTTAACAGATAATTATACTATATACAAATTTAAATTTATATTTTAGAGTGGTAACATGCAATATCAAGAATTACTAACTCATTCACTGGACTTAATAGCAGATTCAGCAAAGCAAAAAATAATATTAATAAACTTGAAAACCAGCCAACATAAAATATGCATACTTAATCTGGGAAAGATTGGCATCTGGTCCTGTAACTTCATGGCAAATAGATGGGGAAACAATGGAAACAGTGACAGACTTTATTTTGGGGGGCTCCAAAATCACTGTATATTATGACTGCAGCCATGAAATTAAAAGACACTTACTCCTTGGAAGAAAAGCTATGACCAACTAGACAGAATATTAAAAAGCAGAGACATTACTTTGTCAACAAAGATCCATCTAGTCGAAGCTACAGTTTTTCAGGTAGTCATGTATGGATATGAGATTTGGACTATAAAGAAAGCTGAATGCTGAAGAGAATTGAGGCTTTTGAACTCTGGTATTGGAGAAGACTCTTGAGAGTCCCTTGGACTGCAAGGAGAACCAACCAGTCCATCTTAAAGGAGATCAGTCCTGAATATTCATTAGAAGGACAGATACTGAAGTGCAAGCTCCAATACTTTGGCCATCTGATGTGAAGAACTGATTCATTTGAAAATACCCTGATGCTGGGAAAGACTGAAGGCTGGAGGGGACCACAGAGGATGAGATGGTTGGATGGCATCACTGACTCAACGGATATGAGTTTGAGTAAACTCCAGGAGTTAGTGATGGACACAGAGGCCTGGCGTGCAATAGTCCATGGGGTCACAAAGAGTCTGACGTGACTGAGCAACTAAAGTGAACTGAATCTGGGAAAGAATAATAAGAATGAGAGAAATAGAGCATGAATGATACCATGTAATCACATGGGCAAAAGTCTTAACATAAACGTAATTAGAATTCCAGAAAGAGAGCAGAGTGATTGGCACAAAAGCAAAATTTGAGGAAGTAATAAACAAACATTTTTTAAGGCTTGTACACATATTTTTTTTCTCCTTGGACATCTGTCCATCTGTGTTATTGCTTCACTTCCTTCTCAGCATTTTAATATTTTCTTTTCATTTGTAAAAGTTCTATATTTTATTATTATCAATCTTAGAGTATCCTCAGAAGTCAACTCTAAAACAGTAATAAGCTTGTATATTTTTTTTATAAATGTATAAAGATTCTCAATTTTTCATACAGTAAACCCAAACTCAATATTGTTTGTGAATACTTCCATAAATATCCCTAAATAAGTCACTCACTTCTTAACTTTTAAAAGCAAAGTACTATCTTGTCAACCACTCACATTATTTTAAGGCAAATAGATGGGAAAATATGGAAACTGTGAAAAGTTTATTGTCTTGGCTCGAAAATCACTGAGGATGGTGACTGCAGCCATGAGATTAAAAGATGCTTGCTCCTTGGATAAGGAGCTATGACAAATCTTGACAGCATATTAAAAAGCAGAGACATCACTTAGCCAACAAAGGTCCACACAGTCAAAGCTATGGTTTTCCAAAACTCATGTATGTATGAGAGAATTAAACCTCAAAGAAGGCTTGGAACCAAAGACTTAATACTTTCAAACTGGTTCTGGGGAAGAATTTGAGAGACCTTTACCCAGCAAGGTGATCAAATCAATCAATCCTAAAGGAGATAAGTCCAGAATATAATAAATGATGCTGACGCTGAAGCTCCAATACTTTGGCCACCTGATCGGAAGAGCTGACTCATCAGAAAATACCCTGATGATGTGAAAGGCTGAGGGCAACAACACAAGAGAAGACTCTACACATGGACATCACCAGATGGTCAATACTGAAATCAGATTGATGATATTGTTTGCAGCTAAAATGGGGAAGCTCTATACAATCAGCAAAATCAAGACTGGGAGCTGACTGTGGCTCAGCTCTTGAACTCCTTATTGCACAATTCAGACTTAAAGAAAGTAGGTGAGAAAGGAAAACACCAATACAGTATACTAACGCATATATATAGAATTTAGAAAGATGGTAATGATAACCCTATATGTGAGACAGCAAAAGAGACACAGATGCATCGAACAGTCTTTTGGACTCTGTGGGAGAGGGAGAGGGTGGGATGATTTGGGAAAAGGCACTGAAAAATGTATAATATCATATAAGAAATGAATCGCCAGTCTAGGTTTGATGCAGGATACAGGATGCTTGGGGCTGGTGCACTGGGATGACCCAGAGGGATGGTATGGGGAGGGAGGTGGGAGAGGGGTTCAGGATTGGGAACACGTGTATAATCATGGCACATTCATGTTGATGTATGGCAAAACCAATACAATATTGTAAAGTAAAAATATAACAATAATAATAAAAATAAAGTAGGGAAAACAATTAGACCATTCAGTTATGACCTAAATCAACTCCTTAATGATTATAAAGTGGAAGTGACAAATAGATTAAAGGGATTAGATCTTATAGACAGAGTGCCTGAAGAACTATGGATGGAGGTTGGTGGCATTGTACAAGAGGCAGTGATCACTGAACATCCCCAAGACAAAGAAATGCAAAAAGGCAAAATGGTTGTCTGAGGAGGTCTTACAAATAGCTGAGAAAAGAAGACAAGGTAAAGGCAAAGGAGAAAAGGAAAGATATACCCATCCGAATGCAGAGTTCCAAAGAATAGCACGGAGAAATAAGAAAACCTTTCTCAGTGATCAATGCAAGAAATACAGGAAAATCATAGTCTGGGAAAGATGAGAGATCTCTTCAGGAAAATTAGAGATACCAAGGGAACATTTCATGAAATTGTGGGCACAATAAAGGACAAAAATGGTATGAACATAACAGAAGATATTAAGAAGAGGTGGCAAGAATACACAGAAGAACTATACAATAAATAAATAAATAAATAAATCTTCATGACCCAGATAGTCATGATGGTGTGATCACTCACCTAGAGCCAAACATCCTGGAATGCAAAGTCAAGTGGGCCTTAGGAAGCGTCAGTATAAACAAAGTCAGTGGAGGCAACAAAATTCCAGTTGAACTATTTAAAATGCTAAAAGATGATGCTATTAAAGTGCTACATGCAAAATGCCACATCTGGGAAACAGCAGTGGCCACAGGACTAGAAAAGGTCAGTTTTCATTCCAATCCCAAAGAAGGGCAATGCCCAAGAATGTTCAAACTACCACACAATTGCACTCCTCTCAAACACCAGCAAAGTATGCTCAAAATTCTCCAAGCCAGGCTTCAACAATACGTGAACCATGAACTTCCAGATATTTAAGCTGGATTTAGAAAAGGCAGAGGAACCAGAGATGATATTGCCAATATCCACTGGATCATCAAAAAAGCAATAAAGTTCCAGAAAAACATCGGCTTCTGCTTTATTCACTACCCCAAAGCCTTTGGCTGTATGGATAACAGCAAATTGGAAAATTCTTAAAGAGATGGGACTACCAAACCACCTTACCTATCTCCTGAGAAATCTATGTGCAGGATAAGAAGCAACGGTTAGAACCAGGTATGGAACAACAGACTGTTTTCTAATAAGGAAAGGAGTACGTCAACACTGCATATTGTCACCCTGCTTATTTAACTCATATGCAGAGTATATCATGTGAAATGCCAGGCTAGATGAAGCACAAGCTGGAATCAAGATTGCCAGGAGAAATATCAATAACCTCAGATATGCAGATGACACCAGTCTTATGGCAGAAAGTGAAGAAGAACTAAAGAGTCCCTTGATGAAAGTGAAAGAGGAGAGTGAAAAAGTTAGCTTAAATCTCAACATTCAGAAAACGAAGATCATGGTATCCAGTCCCATCACTGCACAGCAAATAAATGGGGAAACAATGGAAACAGTGACAGACTTTTTTTTTTTTTTTTGGTCTCCAAAATCATTGCAGATGGTGACTGCAGCCATGAAATTAAAAGACACTTGCTCCTTGGAAGAAAAGCTATGACCAACCTAGCCAGCATATCGAAAAGCTGAGACATTACTTTGCCACCAAACGTCCATCTAGTCAAAGCTATGGTTTACCAATAGTCATGTATGGATGTGAAAGTTGGACTATAAAGAAAGCTGAGCAACAAGAATTGATGCTTCTGAACTGTGGTGTTGGAAAAGACCCTTGAGAGTCCTTTGGACTGCAAGGATATCCAACTAGTCAATCCTAAAGGAAATCAGGCCTGAGTATTCAATGGAAAGACTGATGCCAAAGCTGCAATTCTAAACTTTGCCCACCTCATACAAAAAACTGACTCATTAGAAAAGACCCTGATGCTAGAAGATTGAAGTCAGGAGGATAAGGAGATAACAGGATGAGACGGTTGGATGGCATCACTGACTCAATGGGCATGAGTTTGAGCAAGCTTTGGGAGTTGGTGATGGACAGGGAAGCCTGGCGTCCTGCAGTACACGGGTGTGCAAAAAACTGGACATGACTGAGTTACTGAACTGAGGAGGAGAAGGGGGCAACAGAGGATTAAATATTTGGATGGCATCATTGAGTCAGTGGACATGAGTTGAGCAAACTCTTGGTGATAGTGAAGGACATGAAAGCCTGGCCTGCCAATGCAGGAGACGTGGTTTAAATCCCTGGGTCTGGAAGATGCCCCGGTGGAGGAAACGGCAACCCATCCCAGTATTCATGTCTTGAGAATTCCATGGACAGAGGATCCTGGCGGGCTACAGTCCATTGGGTCACAAAGAGTAGGACACATCTGAGTGACAGAACAATAACAACAACTATACATATATTATAACAAATGTGATATAAATTTTGTTCATTAGTTTGTTTTTTCTACTCTGAGTCCTTCAGCAACTATTTGTAGTTTCTCTGTAAATCTTTCTTGGATGAATAGAAGAATAAAGGAAATATATAATAAAATAGAGTAATAAGTTATGTTTTACAGTTGGTACTAAGAGGAAACAGAAGCAAAGTCTACGGATTATGGTTTGGATATTCTCCATTATCCTGACAGTAAATTAGCTTTTCATTTGGATGTTACTTTCTTTCAGAAGAGTTTGATGCATTTTAAGTTGATGCAGTAGTGCATGTTAAAGCCAGGAATCATAAATTATTCCTTAAATCATTGAGTCTTGGGAAAACAGAAATTCAATGAATCACATACCATTTGAACACTGATTTAGCTTCTGCACAATCTTATGCTGGGTTGGCTACACAACCTTTTGGCTCCAGCAGGTCTGCATACTTTCTAATTTGCTTTAAAACTGTGTGAAAATATTCCCATGGCCCTCTTGTAAAATATGACAGCCTGACATTTCCTTTAATTACAAGACCTGATCTGTTTAATAGCACAAAATTGGCCTCCAACTTGACAGGCCTCCCCTTCAAAACTCGATGGTTAGACTCTAGGGCACCAGCTTGGTCATCAAGATCAATATCAGAAAAAAATATAGCTTGTCAGGACCTCTCAGCCTTTCATAGATTCAGATAGACAGCAGCTCACAGATTGAATAATAATATTAGAGCTCGGATCCAACAAACAGAAGCCTCTTACACTAATTTCAGTATAGACAGATGAATCTGTGATAAATGATAGAAGCATAATATAATTATCCCAGTACTGTAGCTAGATAAAGCTGAATATTTTAAGAGAGAAAACATACATATATACATATATATATAGATATATATATATATAGAGAGAATACATGTCTTTAGATTTTTTCATTAAGTGAACAAAATAACAAAAGTCTCATTAGAAATAAAACAAAATAAAAAAACACTAAACAGTCATCTTGGAATTTCCAAAGAGTCAAAGGGAAATTAACATGTAAACAAAAGAAAAAAATTAAGAAAAAAATAATTTGTTATTTTCACTTCAACAACTTTTATTTAAATGAAAATGTGCTAAAGTTTTAGAAAGGATATTTAACTAGAAGTCAGTTTTTTTTTTAGTTGTAGTGCTGGATAATTATATTGTTACATAAGTCATTTAAATTATATAGACTTTGATCTCCTACTCTGTCACAGGAAGGACTAGGAAGATATTATCTAAGTACTATTTTAAAACTCAGAGACCAAAAAAAAAGGAACATGTAATAGTCTAAGTTAACTTTATATTTCACTAGTAATTGAAGTAAGTCTGTGTAGTTGTTTTATTTTCAGTTCTAATTTGAATGCTAATAGAAAGTTTGAATGCAGGTCACAGCAATGGAGGAGAAATTAAAATCATACTCATAAGGATATTACATTTTACTTTAAGGAAGTACAAAAAATTGAGAAACAAGCGTTTGTGATTTCTTAATACTTTCAAATTTTAAGGATTTTGTACTAAACATTACACTTATAAATATTTAAGTTTGTAAGTTCTATGTTATGTGTATTTTACCACAATTAAAACTTTTTTAATATGCACAAGTTTTTTAAAGGTTTTTGTTTATTTTATACTAAAGGATAGAGGAGTGCATATAAACTATTCATAGTGTAGAAAAATAATGAAACCCAGCAGGGCCCTTTAGTGCCCTCTCAGGCATAAAAACCTTTCTATGTCCCCTTTTCTTGTTTATAGTAGAAAAAAACTCAGCTTTCTAGACCTAATCTGAGTTCCAAAGGTCAGATTCAAACAGTTACTATTCAGAAGAGTGAGGGAATGCAGAAAGAAACAATAGTGCACCCATGGGGCCTGGTGTTGTTCCTTCTGGGGTCGAGAGCGGAGAGGAACACAGCTTGATGTGAATCTCTGAGTTATACTAGAACCAAGGCTCCCATCCAGGTGGAGGATGGTAACTTCTAGCTGGACACAAGCAGTGAACCCTATGCTGGTTGAAAGCAGAAGGGTGGTAACTGAGACTCTACTAACAATGCTGTTAGCTCACAACCAACCAATCAAAGGAAGTATACCCACTCTACAGACCTCCCCACAAATTTTGCCTATAAAAATTTCTTCCTGAAACCCATCAGAGAGTTCGGGTTTTGAAGCATGAACTATCCATTCTCTTTGCTTGGCTCTGCAATAAATAAACTTTTCTCTGTCTAAACTCTGACATTTGAGATTATTTGACCTCAGGACGAGTTGGGCACAGGAGCTTGGGTTCAACAACAATAACTTGGAAACATTTTTATATTTCTAATTACTACATTAACAATGATATTTATGGTAGTTACTTTGCTTTCTTTACTTCATTTAAATATCTCATATATACAGATTTATCTTACATTCATAAACTTCCTATATTTACCTTCTTTTTATATCCATTACCTCACTTGTATGGATGCACAACAACTATAAAAGCTATTACTTTATATATAAGAAAACTACTAATATTTAATGAGTAAATCACTCAGTGTCCAGAGGTAACAGTCACCATAGCTTGGATTTAAAATCATTTATTGGATAGTTAAATTCATATTTTCTACTGTGATCCAAAGCTCAATATCATGCTGCTTATTTTTAAAACTTAAGGTATAGTTTTCCCTATAACTTAAGTTACATAGTTTCCTAGAAAAAAAGAAGTTGCTTTGGATAAAATTTCAACATTTAAAAATGGTAAAAAAAATAAAAAAAATAAAAAAATAAAAAATAAAAAAAAATAAAAAAATAAAAAAAAAAAAATAAAAATGGTATGAGCTTTCAGGTATTTTACAACAAATCTTCTATAAAAGATAAAACCATTTCAAGCAAACAACAACAATCATTTTCTATTTAGAAAGCTAAAATGGTAATGCTGACTACTACAAACATTGCTGTGAATTTTAAATTTACCACTTCATTTTACAGAAAGGAAAATGCTTTTCTCAGTTGTTTGGAAGGCTATATATGTAGAAATAAACGTAGGTCATTTTTATTAAATCACCAATGAAAACTTGGCCTAGAATTATTTCCCTGTTTACATAAATTTTAGGCATCCAAAACCAAGAAAATTTCAGTTCAGTTCAGTTCAGTTCAGTTCAGTCGCTCAGTCATGTCCAACTCTTTGCGACCCCATGAATCGCAGCATGCCAGGCCTCCCTGTCCATCACCAACTCCTGGAGTTCACTCAGATTCATGTCCATCAAGTCAGTGATGCCATCCAGCCATCTCATCCTCTGTTGTCCCCTTCTCCTCCTTCCTCCAATCCCTCCCAGCATCAGAGTCTTTTCCAATGAGTCAACTCTTCGCATGAGGTGGCCAAAGAACTGTAGTGTCAGCTTTAGCATCATTCCTTCCAAAGAAATCCCAGGGTTGATATCCTTCAGAATGGACTGGTTGGATCTCCTTACAGTCCAGGGACTCTCAAGAGTCTTCTCCAACACCACAGTTCAAAAGCATCAATTCTTTGGCTCTCAGAGAGATGGGAATACCAGACCACCTGACCTGCCTCTTGAGAAATCTGTATGCAGGTCAGGAAGCAACAGTTAGAACTGGACATGGAGCAACAGACTGGTTCTAAATAGGAAAAGGAGTATGTCAAGGCTGTATATTGTCATCCTGCTTATTTAACTTCTATGCAGAGTACATCATGAGAAACGCTGGGATGGAAGAAGCACAAGCTGGAATCAAGATTGCTGGGAGAAATATCAATAACCTCAGATATGCAGATGATACCACCTTTATGGCAGAAAGTGAAGAGGAACTAAAAAGCCTCTTGATGAAAGTGAAAGAGAAGAGTGAAAAAGTTGGCTTAAAGCTCAACATTCAAAAAACGAAGATCATGGCATCTGGTCCCATCACTTCATGGGAAATAGATGGGGAAACAGTGGAAACAGTGTCAGATTTTATTTTTGGGAGCTCCAAAATCACTGCAGATGGTGAAATTAAAAGACCCTTACTCCTTGGAAGAAAAGTTATGACCAACCTAGATAGTATATTCAAAAGCAGAGACATTACTTTGCCGACTAAGAAAAGTTATGAAGTCACAAATTATTTTAGTTTCATTTAATTAGAACTTCAGTTCAGTTCAGTTCACTCACTCAGTCGTGTCTGACTCTTGGCGACCCCATGAATCGCAGCATGCCAGGCCTCCTTGTCCATCACCAACACCCGGAGTTCACTCAGACTCACGTCCATCGAATCAATGATGCCATCCAGCCATCTCATCCTCTTTGTCCCCTTCTTCTCCTGCCCCCAATCCCTCCACTGCCAACATTTGCTGTGTGTGAAAGTCTACCAGATGTTATTGAGTGTCTCCTATGTTAGGAAATCATATGAGAAATAGAGACTACCTGCTTTCTTAGAATACTTTAAACTGTGCTGAGAAATGTATTTACATATTCATCTATTTTTATTTCATAATTCATTCCAAGAGACAAAGCCTTGTTAAGGCAGTGTTCTGGTCCCATTTTTCATTTTGTTTTTGTCTGAAGGTAACAGTTTCATTTCTACTAGAGTCAAGTACTTCTTTCATTCTGAAATGAAATGGTTATGGCTGAAATCATCTCTTGAAGCAAACCCCAGAACTGTTTTTAAAACTGTCTTTACTTTAGGGTTATTGGCTAGACATGGGAAAATAAAATAATATCTAAAGCATTATTAACCTATCAGTGGGCTAATGGATAAACCAATTAGCAATCATTTGTGAGCATAATGTTTTCTTTCTTTTCCTTATCAAGACCACAGAATAGTATTTAAATTATTTTCAGAATAGAGGATTTTTGTGTGTGTGTGGGGGGGGAGGAGTTTGAAATTTGTCCTAAACTGTTTACTTAAAGATATGTGAACCTCTTTGTACTCTCTACTGGTAAAGCAGGCAAACTGAGTTATACAGGAATCATTTTAATCAGAGTTCTTTCCTTGTACAAAATGTACTTTGAAAATAAGGCTTTTTGATGGAAGAGTTGGAGGTAACAAGAGGTAACTCTGTAATACTGGACTCTTCAAGGTAGACTTGGTCTGGGAAGATCAATTCATACAACTCTTGATAAAATCATTAGATTATTGGGGGTAGGGCAAACAGTGAGAGAGGTCCTGGGTGAAGAACATTCAGGAAATTCAAACTTAATTTCTATCACAAACTTCTTAGGCTCAGTTTTGCTCTCTTTATCCCTTATCTCAGATCAAGACACTTGATTTAGCTCTAAATCATTTTAGATGTTGTGATTTTCAAAGTATAAGGTACTTGGAGAAAGGAGACTTTATCTCTGTTGATATAGAGATTAAACTGAAAGAAGCATCTGGGCAAATAAGCTCTGAAGGTTGTGTTTAGAAGGACGGTTTTCTGTATTAAGCCACTTAAAGGTATGTGCAAATATGCTGCTCATTAGTATGGTGTTATGAAACAGCAAAGTTAGCTTTCAAAAAGGAAAATAATCAGATGGAGATGAGTTGATGTCCTAATCCTAGATTTAGTCACTTTGTTATCTTTTTCAAAGATAACGAGTAGAAATTCTGATTCAGTCATTTTGGAGATGCTTTCCATTCCCAGAATGTTAACACTATTACTGATGAGTACTTGCTCAAGCACTTTAAACACAGATTACTAGAAGGATGATAGCCCTGAAGTTTTCCAGCTAAAGAAAGTGGAGGGGAGAGTTGGCATTTAGTACCATGCAACTGAACTAAAGAGATGGCACTTTGGGCCAGCATTTTCTATTCTTTCTCCCAGTTATAACCTCAAGTGTGATTTCCAATCTTTTGTAGGTCACAGTTCAGTTCAGTTCAGTTCAGTCGCTCAGTCGTGCGACCCCATGAATCGCAGCATACCAGGCCTCCCTGTCCATCACCAACTCCCGGAGTTCACTCAGACTCATGTCCATCGAGTCTGTGATGCCATCCAGCCATCTCATCCTCTGTCGTCCCCTTCTCACCCTGCCCCCAATCCCTCCCAGCATCAGAGTCTTTTCCAGTGAGTCAACTCTTCACATGAGGTGGTGAAAGTACTGGAGTTTCAGTTAGCATCATTCCTTCCAAAGAAATCCCAGAGCTGATCTCCTTCAGAATCGACTGGTTGGATCTCCTTGCAGTCCAAGGGACTCTCAAGAGTTTTCTCCAACACCACAATTCAAAAGCGTCAATTCTTTGGCGCTCAGCCTTCTTCACAGTCCAACTCTCACATCCATACATGACCACTGGAAAAACCATAGCCTTGACTAGACGGACCTTAGTCGGCAAAGTAATGTCAATGCTTTTGAATATACTATCTAGGTTGGTCATAACTTTTCTTCCAAGGAGTAAGCGTCTTTTAATTTCATGGAGGTAGATACAATTATGCTGCTACACAATCATATGTTCCAATTTGTATTAAATTGCTTTGAAGATAAATGTGTTTCAAATTTGTAATACTAATTGATATTTGTACAGTTGCCCACTATTTAAAGTCATGTGTTCTAATTCTTAGTTTAGCATTTTATAACACTGTCTACTCAGGACATTTTATAAATGTGTATAAATGAGTCTAGCACTTATAAAACCTATGAACATACCAGTTTATTTGAACATGCATATAAAGTATAACATTTAAAAATTTTATGATTAATTCTCTTCTAAAATCTTTCAGCATGAAAGAGCATACAGACAGTAATATAAGTTCAATATGGTGCTGGTGAATAAATAAATAATGCCTAAAGTATATGGTTCTTGTCACTGTAAAAATTAGAATAATGAATAAATATTAAAATATTGTTTATGTATATATTGTGTTTTATTGCTTAAGAGCTATGAAACACCCTAACAACTGTTATTTATGTAATTTAATACACACACACATATAGTTATATTCAGTATATTGTATGTGTCTTTATATCTATGTATATGTGTAAATAGGAATCTATAGGTTTCTGTCATCTAAAAGCATTCCTATGAAGTCTTTATAAGCCAAAAATGTCATAGAGCAAGGATGAAATTATCTAAAGAAACATATTCCTAAGGGATGCATAAAGTAAATGGAGATAAAGTATAGATGCTTATAAACACACTTCTGAGATGCTAAGTGTGGATCCTGGGGAAGAATCTTGATACTGATACTCTTGCTTCTTGAAGTGGATTCTCCTCTATAATGAATGAACACTATTTTTATTTTTTGTCCTTTTTTGCAAA
Organism: Oryx dammah; assembly: GCF_014754425.2. Classification (NCBI taxonomy): domain Eukaryota; kingdom Metazoa; phylum Chordata; class Mammalia; order Artiodactyla; family Bovidae; genus Oryx; species Oryx dammah. The sequence goes on from NW_024070201.1 coordinate 9,610,033, forward strand.
AGCTAAAATTCTCTTGGCACTTGTCTCAGTTAGGTAAAACAATTACTAATGTAGAGACTTTGTAAAAGTGAAGTGATGTAAAGTGTACCTTTGAGAATCAGGGAATACCAGTATACAGTGTTACATACATATTTCAACAATTATAAGTCAAATATAACTATATTATAAAAATATTAAATAAGATATTTGCATTTATTTGAATTATAATGGCATTCACAGGGAAATTCATTCTCAACTTCACAGCTATGAATATACCTATTTGAAAATCACAATGCACTCCAGGGTATCATTTCGTATTGAGAACTTTCTAAAAACCAAAGAGAATTTTCTTAACATTTTTGGTACATTTCTCAAACATAGGATTATTAAAGTTTTTAAAAAATTGTTATTGAAATATATTTCATATAACATAATATCTATCAATTTTGGGGGGCTTCCCTGGTGGCTCAGAGGTTAAAGCATTTGCCTGCAAGGTGGGACACCCGGGTTCAATCCCTGGGTTGGGAAGATCCCCTGGAGAAGGAAATGGCAACCCACTCCAGTATTCTTGCCTGGAGAATCCCATGGATGGAGGATCCTTGTAGGTTACAGTCCATGGGGTTGCAAAGAGTCAGACACGACTGAGCGACTTCACTTTAAAATGTACAGCAAACCTCCTACATATGAACAAGTTCTATTCTGAAAGCACATTTGTAAGTCCAATTTTTTTCACCTAGGTACCAAACTAACATAATTGGCTGTAATAGGTTTGTACTGTACTGTACTGTACTGTAATAGGTTTATTATATTTTTTCACACAAATAATACATAGAAAACAAACAAAAAGTGAAGAAAACATTTTTATTCTTACAATAGTACAGTACAATTGGCACTTCTTAGTAGTACCAGCTACAACATCTCTGCTTTTATGATTCCTTCCAGACATTCCATGCTTTACATAAAGATACTATACTACTGTACACTACACAGTACTATAGAGGAAAGTACACAAAACTAAAACCACTTATAGGGGACACCTGCATATGACAATGTGCACTGGCCATGTGAATTAACTTATGTGACTGGACTTGTGAACACATGTTCACATCTTTGGAAGTTTGCAACTTGAAGGTTCATATGTAGGGGGCTTACTGTATAGTTCAGCCATTTGTAGTATATTCACTAAGCTGTGCAACGGAAACTAATTTAAGAGACTCCACTGCTTCGGAAAGAAATACTACATCGTTTAGCATTCACTTCCCATTCCCTCCTGTATTTTATTATATTTTTATTTCTATAAGGTCAGAAATGCTTTGTCTCCTTTCATTCATTATTTCATTAAACTGAGCCCTATACTTTTGTTTTGGCTCTAGGTAACTTTGGTTATTTTGATGACCTTTTCCAATATCTAACTTTTGGTGTCATTGACTTTATTATTTTTATATTCCCCATTTGATTTTTTAATCTCTAATATTTATCATTTATTTTCTCAGCTTACTTCGAATTTATATTGTCTTCTTTTTCTAGTCTCTTAAGGAAGAAAGATGGATTAGTAATTCAAGATGTTGCATTTTTTAAATATAGGTATGTATAGTTATAAAGTTCCCATTGATGACTGCTATGATTGTATCTTATAAGTTTGATGTGTTATGTTTTTCTTTTAATTCATTTCAAAGTATTTTTTAAATACCATTCTCTTTCCCCCAATTGTGGCCCAAAGGTTTTTTTTGGAATGTATTGATTATTTCAATGTATTTGTGAATTCTTTAAATTTTTCTTTTCCTATTGATTCCTAACCTAATTACATGGTATTTGAAATCATACTTTGCATGCTTCCAATCTTTTTAAATTTATTGAGAATTATTTTGTGGCTTGGTTTATGGTTTATTCATGAGTGTTCCATGGCCAATGGAGGATATATATATATATATATATATATATATATATATATATTCTGTCATTGGATAGAGTATTATGTAGATATTTGTCTAGTCTAGTTAGTTATAGTAATGACCAAGTTTTCAACTTTTTGCTTTTATTTTGCATAAATCTATATATTATTGAAAGTAGGGTTTAAAGTCTCTAACTATTACTGTTAAATTGTTTCTTTCTCCCTTTGGTTCTTTAGTGCTCAATATAGAGCCTTGATGTACTCCTTTCCCAATTTGGAACCAGTCTGTTGTTCTATATTCACTTTTAACTGTTGCTTCTTGACCTGCACACGGATTTCCAGGAGGCAGGTCAGATGGTCTGGTATTCGCATCTCTTGAAGAATTTTCCACAGTTTGTTGTGATCTACACAGTCAAAGGCTTTGGCATAGTCAATAAAGCAGAAGTAAATGTTTTTCAGGAATTTAATTTTCTATGATCCAATGGATGTTGGCAATTTGATCTCTGGTTCCTCTGGCTTTTCTAAATCCAGCTTGAACATCTCGAAGCTCACATACTGTTAAGTGACGAAGAATTGATGCTTCTGAACTGTGGTGTTGGAGAAGACTCTTGTAAGTCCCTTGGACTGCAAGGAGATCAAACCAGTCCATCCTAAAGGAAGTCAGTCTTGAATATTCATTCGAAGGACTGATGCTGAAGCTGAAATTCCAATACTCTGTCCACCTGATGTGAAGAACTGACTCATTGGAAAAGACCCTGATGCTTGGAAAGATTGAAGAGAGGAGGAGAAAGGGACAACAGAGGATGAGATGGCTGGATGATATCACCTACTCGATGGACATGAGTTTGAGCAAGCTCCAGGAGTTGGTGATGGACAAGGAAGACTGACATACTATAGTCCGTGCAGTCCCAAAGTGTTGGACATGACCGAGTGACTGAACTGACCTTTTGGTTATAGTTTTTGTTTCATGTGTTTTGGGGCTCTTTTGTTAGTTGCAATAATATTTGTAATCATATTTTCCTGATGGATTTGTACTAGTTTTATTATTAAATGTCCCCTTTTGTCTCTAGTAAAATATTTTGTCCTATAGTCTGTTAGTCTCATATTAACATAGGTACTCCAATTTTCTTTTGGTTTTATCTACATGGAATATCTTTCCTCTTCATTTTATTTTCAATCCACTTGTGTTTTTACATATGTCTTTTGTAAACAGCATATTGTTAGATTTAAGATTTCTGTCATTTTTTTAATCTATTATCTCAATTTCTGCTTTTTGGAGTGTTTAAATCATTCACATTTAATGTGATTACTACTAAGGTTGAGTTTGAATCTGACACATGTTATTTTTTTCCTATGAGTTTTATGTCTTTTTTCCTCTGTTACTTGATTCTTGTCTGTTTTTGTGTCAAATACACACACACACTCACACACACATATTCAAATGATCTTAGTAAAAAAAGAAGTGTCTCTGTTTCTTAATTTATGAAACTAATGTGTCCCCCAAAAGGGATACAAAAGTGAATTTCCCAAAGTGAATCTTATTTTTTACTTAATAAATAAACTGCTGCTTTAAATATATTTTTACTATGTTAAATAAGAACTTACTTGCTGTGTAATTGTAACTTCTCACACCTCCAAATTGCCACTACACTCCTATGTATCTATTTCACTAATTTTTAAGTTCTTTGAGTTTTCTTAGAGTGGGGCATATTCATTCAAAAGTGTTGCTTATCATCTAACTTTTGAACTTGATGAATATGTTTATTACTTCATTGTGATGACATCACAGTTATATGCACATGTCCAAATTCAACAAATTGTATACCTTAAATATGTGCTATTTTTACATATTTATGCCTCAATAAAGCTGCAACATTCAATAAAATGTCATTTACCATTCAGTTTAGTTCAACAAGAACTTATTAAGGATTTGTTAGAAGTAAGCAGAATATACAGTGTAGGTGACGAATAGATTCAAGAGACACTAGTAAACAAAGTGACTGAAGAATTGTGAATAGACATCCATAATATTGTACAGGGGCAGCAAACAAAACCATTCCAAAGGAAAAAAAAAAGTGAGAAGGCAAAGTGGCTGTCTGAGGAGGCTTTACAAATAGCTGAGGAGAGGTGAAAAGGGAAAAGCAAAGGAGAATGGGAATGGTACAACCAACTAAATGCAGAGTTCCAGAGAATAGCAAGCAGAGACAAAAGACCTTCTTCAATGAAACAAGGAAAGAAATAGAGGAAAAGAAAAGAAAGAGTAAGACTAGAGATCTCTTCAAGAAAGTTGGAAATAAAGGAGGAACATTTCATCCAAAAATGGGCACAATAAACAATGGAAATGGTAAAAATCGAATAGAAGCAGATGAGATCAAGAAGAGATGGAAAGAATACACAGAAGAACTGTACAAAAAAAGACCTTAATGACCTGAATAACCATGACAGTGTAGTGTTTCACTCAGAGCTAGACATTCTGGAGTGTGAAGTCAAGTGGAACTTAGGAAGCACTGCTGCCAGTGAAGTTTGTGGAGGTGATGGTATTCCAGCTGTACTATTTAAAATCCTAAATGATGATGCTGTTAAAGTGCTGCACTCAATTTGTCAGCAAATTTGGAAAAGTCAGCAGTGGCCACAGGACTGGAAAATGTCAATCCTCATCTCAATACCCAAGAAGGGAAGTACTAAAGAATGTTCAAACCACCAGACAATTGCACTCATGTTCCATGCTAGTAAGGTTATGCTAAAAATCGTCCAAGCTAGGCTTCAGCATTACATGAACTGAGAACTTTCAGATGTTTAAGCTGTGTTTAGAAAAGGCAGAGGAACCTGAGATAAAATTGCCAACTATCATTGAGAAAGCAAGGGAATTCCACAAAACATCTGCCTCTGCTTCATTCATTATGCTAAAGCCTTTGACTGTGTGGATCATAATAAACTGTGGAAAACTCTTTAAGGGATGAGAATACCAGACCATCTTACCTGCTTCCTGAGAAACCTGTATGTGGGTCAAGAAGCAACAGCTAGAACCCTGTATGGAACAACTGACTGGTTCAGAATTGAGAAAGCAGTATGACAAGGCTATTTAGTGCCATCCTGTTTATTTAACTTATACACTGAGTACATCATGCAAAATGTCTGGCTGGAAGAGTTACAAGCTGGAATCAAGATACGTGGGATAAATATCAACAACCCAACCTCAGATATGCAGATGATAACACTATAAGGACAGAAAGCTAAGAGGAACTAAAAAGCCTCTTGATAAGGGAAAAGGAGGAGAGTGAAAGGGCCAGCTTAAAATTCAGTATGAAGAAAACTAAGATCATGACATCCAGTCCCATCACTTCATGGCAAACAGATGGGGAAAATGTGGAAACAATGACAGATTTCCTTTCCCTTGGCTCTAAAATCACTGGAGATTGTGACTGAAGTCATGAAATTAGAAGATGCTTGTTTCTTGGTAGGAAAGCTATGACAAACCTAGACAGCGTGTTAAAAAGCAAAGACATCACTTTGCCAACAAAGGTCTGTATAGTCAAGGCTATGGTCTTTCCAGTGGTCATATATGGATATGAGAGCTGGACAATAAAGAAGGTAGAGCACTGAAGAATTGATGCTTTTAAACTATGGTCCTAGAGAAGACTCTTGAGAGTCTCTTGGACAGCAAGGAGATCATACCAGTCAATCTTAAAGGGAATCAATCCTGAATACTCTTTAGAAGGACAGATGCTGAAGCTGAAGCTGCAATACTCTGGGCCCCCTATGTGAACAGCTGACTCATTGGAAAAGACCCTATGCTGGCAAAGATTGAAGGCCAGAGGAGAAGAGGGTGACAGAGGATGCGATATTTGGATGGCATCACTGATTCAGTGGACATGAACCTGGGTAAACTCTGGGTGATGGTAAGGGACAGGGAATCCTGGTGTGCTGTGGTCCATGGGGTCATGAAGAGTGGGACATGACTTTGCGACTGAACAACAAAGAAGGAAGCAAGAAGGGAGCATGAAGTATCACAGAGGTAGACTTAAAGTCTTTTGTCTACTAAACCCAAAATCTGTACCATCTCATGTACATTTTCTATTAGCTGCACTTTATTTTTCTGTGCATTGTGACAAATTTTCCTCTTTGTATTGAAAACTAGACGTTTTCAATCATATGTTATAACAACTATGGTATCCAACTCCTCTTTCTAAGGTTTCCTGAGATGTTTTGTTTTGCTTTTGGGAGTGGATCATTATGTTTTTATTTGTACTGTTTTTTTCTAGCACTTTCTTGGAATAATTCTGTGGATTCTGTTGTCTGTAATGTATAACCATAGAGTTTTCTGCTACTCTGCTATTTTTTAAACTTACTGTGCTTTATTATTTTAAACTGACTTTATAAGGTCCAATATCGGGTTAGTATAATTTGTTAGCTAATGACTGGTCAAAAGATTTCCTAAATGCCTTGTATGTATGTCTTCCACTCTTTGTTAGTGTCATCAGTTTATAAGACAGCCTTTGAATCTACCTCTTGCTTGCTTAGGACCTCTAAGTTCTGCCAGAGTTTAGGGATTGGTGCCTTTTCCCTCTCAGATACTTCTAGGGCATATACACAGCTTTGAGCATGCATCAAGCATTTTTATAAACACGTAAATATGTGGGAGATTTTCAGATTTTCCTGTGGTAGTCTTATTTTCTGGGATTCTCTTCAAATTCCTAGAAGGGTTTTGGTTTTCACTAACTGAAATTTAAGAAAAAGAAAGGAAAAAAAAATTCCAGTAATCGTCAACCTTTCATTGATAGAAAAGCAGCAACATTAAGGGATGTTTCCCAGACACTAAGGACTTGCCAGAGTGTGTATGTGTGTAAAGAGTAAAGGAGTAATCTGTGTAACTGGGAGTGATGAAGAGTGGGCCATTCCCCTGGAGTCGTAATAGAGGACAGAGAGCAGAGCCTCAGAGAGGCTGGGTTCTGGAGAAAAGTCTTCAGAGGCTATGTTAAACTCAACTCTCAGGAACAGCAGTTGCTTTAGGTTCAGGAGGCTGCACTTGCTGTGGTGGATTTTCAAGAGGGGCTATAACCATGCGAATGTTCTCAGATGGACTCAGGTTCATCCATGCACAGGAGAAGGTGACATGAAAGTCCATAAAGTAGGCATGGCAGTGACTGCATGCTCCAGGATCGAGAAGACCAGCAGCAGCACCAAGAGACACTTCTGGGGCACTTGGGCACACCGGCTGCCAGCAGCGAGTCCCAGCGCCAAAGCCTAGCCTCCAAGGCACACAGGGAGCTGACCAGCTTCAGCCCTATGCTGACCTTCATTCTAGACTTGTGAAATTTGTCTTCACAGTTAGGACGGCTGCTCCTGCAACAAAGAAAAGCAATCCTCTGGCCAGGGGTTACCAGATAAGTGTTTGAAAAATCCACAAATTTCAGGGCAGCAGCCAGAATATCCCCACGGCCGACATGAATCAAGCCAGTAATGATTAGCAGGGACCCCACAATTGACTATCCCTGGAAGAAGAGCTTCTTCTGGCTAAGATGGGCATTATCCGGGGGGCTTGGGCTGTGAAAATGGCTCCTCTGGGCTTTGCCATGCACCCTTGGGATTTCAGGGGAGGGACCATCACTGATTGTTGCTCCTGCCTTGTCGTCACTCCACTGACAAGCTGGATTCTGAAGGCAGATGGGCTGTGGCCTGGGCTGCTCCAAACTTGTTGGAGGGAGTTGGAGTCCTGGTCTAGGCCAGGTCACAGCCTTAGGCATTGGGAGACGCTGCCAGCAGTTTGCTAAGTTTCAGAAATGCATTTGAAGTAGGTTTCTCCTATAACGGTTGAACTCAAGTCAAACCAAAAAGTCACCATTCTTTGAGACTGAAGATTTCCCAGAGAAATGCAGTTTATAGAAACACTGACTATGCTCTACAGATAGGGTTTTTCACAGACTTCTGAACATGGTTACATCTCTCTCATCATTTGCAGTGCTTCTGGCTTTGGGTTACTGAACTTTCAGCTGGAAAGGGAGGAGAGACGGGATAGCCTTGAATCTGACACATCACAGACCTCTCACTGTGTTACAGAGGTTTTGTAGCTTCTCCTGGGTCTTCAGTTAGTTCTGTAGCTTTGACTAGCTGCCAGAATTCTGAATTGGTTGATATCCCCCATATTTTCACTGCTTTGTTGACAAGAGTCACTGAGATCCACAGCCCACTATTCCAGAATACGTTGACAGCACCTCTGTTTTGAACTGTCAGTCTAAAGTCAATAGCCTTTATCCTAATAATAATCATTTCTGGCAATTTTTGTCTTTCTTTTGAGATGTCAATCTATTTGGTACCTCTTGAAACACTTTGTTATTCCTCCTCCTAGTTGTGGATAAGTAGTTTATCTCTTTATTTTCACCACCAGCCATCCCCCATCTTCAGCTCTTTTAATTCCTTACTCACAGGTGCTCTATTTTTCTTTGATTTCACTAGTAAATCCCTCTTCCCTTTGTCTTCCAGATTTAGTCTTACATTGATCCACTACATTTTCACCTTTCACTGATTACTACCTTTCAATGGTTCTGCCTAATAAGTATCGATTAACTGTGGCAACTCTGTTTTTAACCTTGAAGTCTTTCATACATTTTTCTCTTCTGCGTATAGTATCACTTTGCCCTTTTACTTCTATTAATTGAGCTGCTCATGACTATGTCAATTATTCTTTTGATTTTGCCAAAGTGTCAACCCTGTAGAAATGACAAATTACACTAGGACTATTTTCACCAACCTTTTAAATTTATGAGTCCGACATTTCTGGAAGTACTTTTCTCCTCATATTACTAAATGTACTAACAATGGTAGTTATCCATCAGATTTTCTGGCTCAAACACTGTAATGGTTTTAAAAGCAACAGTAGCATTGATCCACTTTGCAAAATCACAGCATGATTCAGAATTTAAGTACTGCCACTTATTTGCATTCTTTCTTCTCACCTATCTTTTTCTTTATATGAATAAGTCTTTAGAACATATGGTGGAATATTATCAATAAAAAGTGTTGTTAGCCTCAGTGGGAATCTGCTATGCTCAATCAAAATGTATTGCTTAGCCACCTGCTCATTTATCACATGTATGACATTTTTCTGTTTTAGGCACTTTATGGGAAGATAGCTTTTTTTTTTTTTTTCCTTATGGATTAAAGAACAGAGAAAATATTCAATTTTCTAATAGCGCTTTTACAATACAATATGTAGCCATATAACATGTAGCTATAGTTTACATTAATTGCTGACTTTTACTTTAATGATTCTTCTTTTAATTAATCAAGTTACTTAAATTTCTCAAGTCTGAAGATCTGTGTTTTTAGAAAGCAAATTTTTGAGAAGTTAAATCAGATCCTAATTTCTAACTAATACATAACAAAAACTTAACCAAAAGTTGTTAGAAGAGACTCAGTTACTGTAAGATATAATATGTTACATCCAATGTGTTAACAATTTAACTGTATGTGTATGGATTGGATGTTTGTGTCCCCCTCCCACAATTTTTTAGGTTTAAGCCATAACCACCAGTGGGATGATATAGAGATGGGGCCTTTGAGAGATAATTAGGAATACATTAGGTCATGGCATGAAGATGTCATGATAGGATTAATGGCATTCTAAGTAAGAAAAATAGAGAGAGATGCCCAAAGCAAAGAAAGGCCCTGGGAGAACACTGTGAGAAGGGACTATCAGCAAGCTCAGATGAGAGCTCTCACTAGGGAACCGAATCAGCAAACATTCTTATCTCGACTTTCCAGCCTCCAGAGCTGTGAGAAGGCTATATTTTTACGGCAGAATTAACAAACAAAGACAGTGTATTTATTTATAGGTTTCATTACTCTACTGTCTTAAAAATATAGTTTATATCACATTACTGCCAAAATATCATCCTTAATAAAAGTTAAGCAAGAAGTAACTTTTGAAAACCTCCACTCTAAACTCTTAATTAAATAAAAGAAGAAAATGATAACCATAAATGTAATGGATTTATCCAAATATTTTGCAGAAAAACATCCTATGTTTTAAAAAATTATCCCTCACATATTTATATTTTTACTCCACTTTATTAAGTAAGTTATAGTAACAATTTTAGACCTATTATTTTTGAAATGTTCTATAGGTAAAAATTAGTGACATATTTGGAAAGAGAGCATTGTTAACTGTATACACAGATCTGCAGATATCAGCTATAAAATAAACTTGATGGCTAGAATATCTTAGATAAAATGCCTACTACATAACAGTTATGCTCTGATAGCAGTATCATATGAAATTATATGAAATTATCAGCATTCTTAAATGCATAATGAACTTTAATGAAACTACCAAAAGTTAAAGAATATTGCCAAGAAAGCATTTCATCAGTGATTACTACAAGAAGCAGACACATATAGATACCATTTACTAAACATAAGAAGGATATATCTAGTAGAGGAGAAACAGTCTTTGCAAAGCCTGTTTGCAGCTTTCAGTTCCAATGATTAAAAACATAATTGCTGATATTTTTGGAAATAGTCTCACTATCTCGTACATAAAACACCCAGCAGTTAGAAAAGGAATCCATTTCTTCCCTACTCAGTCTCCAGACCCAACATATGACTGAAGTAATACCTCTTTCTGTATAGAAAGTGGAATCATAATAAGAAATACCAACTTGTTTTTTTTTTTTTTTTAATTACATTACTTCCTGAGCACTTTGAGGAGGCTACCCATGTTAAGTTTCTGGTAACCTGGTATTGTTTCAGAGCCCAGGTGCTCATCCAGTAATGCGAGACTTCATCTTTCTGGTCATATATACACATAAATTTTAGTAAAAAGGAAAGAGGATCACCTGCTTTAGAATTATAAGGACAAACATTTGTATTCAATATCTACTATTTTACAAGGCATTTTCCCTAAATTGTGCAAGCCTCTGTATCTTTACCTTTAAAATAAGAATGATAACATCTATTTTTTCCTGAAATTTTATAAAGATTAAATAAATTAAACAAGGTTCCTAGCACTCAGTAAGTGTCCAATAGTGTGTATTTACATTTTAAACATGAAGGAAAATCATCACGGGAGTATTGAAAAATATCCAGGTCTTTTTTTTGTTTTTTTTTGGATTGTTGCAGATAGTCATTATGCAATTCTGAGGAAAGGAGTAGTATCATCAACAAAGGTGATTATAAATGGATCTATATTTTAAAACCAGTAGTGTAATGTCACAAGGAAACTACAATCACCCATATAAGAAAACATAGATACTTAGCCAAGATTACTGCAGCAAAATAAAGCTATACCAGTCATAACCATGATAGTTTTGTGAAAGCTAACTAGGAGAAGGGTGCAAGATGTGAGTTCAATCCCTGGATTAGGAGATTCCCTGGAGAAGGAAATGGCATCCCACTCAGTGTCCATGCCTGGGAAATCCCATGGACAGAGGATCCTGGCAGGCTACAGTCCATGGGGTTGCAAAAGAGCCAGACATGACTTAGTGACTAAACAACAACAACATGTTTGTTATCAAAATGTAGTTTTCTATCAATTATTTCATGACCATATAAAGTTAAAATTAGATCTGTGACAATGGTTGATACTTCTTGAGAAATGCTCTTGAAATCTGGGAAACATTTCAATTAAAAGAAAATATGACACATTAAAATAAAAGGAAAGAGAAGGGTTCTTCAGTGAATCAAAGAAAGGTATGACTATGTATGTGCTTAGTTGCTCAGTTGTGTTCAACTCTTTGAGACCCCATGGACTGCAGCCGGCCAGGTTTCTCTGTCCATAGAATTCTCGAGGCAAGAATACTGGAGTGGATTGCCGTACCATCTTCCAGGGGATCTTCCTGACCCAGGGATCCAACTCAGGTCTCCATCATTGCAGGAGGATTCTTTACCTTATGAGGCACCAGGGAAGCCCACGGCTAGGTACAGGAAGCATTAAAAGGAAAAACAAAAAAAGCTTCAGATAACTGTAGAAGAATGTTCATAATTTGGTGAAGACCGAATATATAGGAGGAGACAAGAATATTTCAAAGCTTCAAAAAAGGTTAGAAAAATTAAGTATTTTCTGTTGATTATGTTGGTGATTATCCAAATGAATAAATATATGTCACTGAGGAAGAACAGAAAAAGGATATAATATTAAGTGGGTAGCTAGCAATGTCTACCACCTGATTGCCAAATAATATAATCTTTCTTCTGAGATGATTTGAAAATGTTACAATACACAATGTGTGTATGTATCCCAGGAATAACAACAGAGTTAAAAAAAAAAAAACGGCTGGGTGATAGACTATTTTTTACCCTACCAAATAATCTACTCCTAGTTTATCATAATTAACAGAAGTTTTGTGAAAATAAAAGCAATTTCAACAGAAAATAAAGACACAAAACACTAACAATCATAATTAATGGTACAGAAATTTCTTGATAAAATTATAAAGGCAGGAAGAAACAACATAGGTTGAATCCGATTAAGTCAGACAACATGTTAGGTCCTTTTCTGTATATTATCACCTCACAGTAACTCGAAGAACTTGATGTCATTATCTGCATTATATAGATCAGGGATTCAGAATCATAAAATAAGTAGGTTTTCTAAGGGGGAAAAAATAGTAGTAAGTGGTAGAATTGCAAATACAATCTAGATCTGATGTAAATCTTGCTCTTTTATGATGTCTGCATGAGAATCTGGCAACTAAATAAAGAACCCAAATCCCAGTAAACATGTTTCCACACTCTGAGAATGTAAACAAGAACAAGTGATATATATTTAGCCTCCTTTTTTCTGAAAATTTCACGAACTAGTGAAATTCTAAAGGTCAGTTTTCATTCCAATAACAAAGAAGGGCAATGCTACATTACAACTGCATTCATCTCACATGCTAGCAAAGTAATGCTCAAAATTCTCCAAGTCAGGCTAAGATCAAAATTATCCAAGACAGGCTTCACTAGTACGTGGACCAAGAACTTCCAGATTTTCAAGCTGGATTTAGAAAAGGCAGAGGAACCAGAGATCACATTGCTAACATCCTCTGGATCATGGAAAAATCAACAGGATTCCAGAAAAACATCTACTTCTGCTTCACTGACAATGCTAAAGTCTTTGACTGTGTGGATATAACAACAAACTGTGGAAAATTCTTCAAGAGATGGGAATACCAGACCACCTTACTTGCCTCCTGAGAAATCTGTATACAGGTCAGGAAGCAACAGTTAGAAACAGACATGGAACAACTGACTGGTCCCAAATTGGGGAAGGAGTACATCAAGGATGTATATTGTCATCCTGCTTATTTAACTTATATGCAGAGTACATTATGCAAAATGCTGGGTGGATGAAGCACAAGCTGGGATCAAGATTGCTGCGAGAAACATCAGTAACTTCAGATAGACATATAACACCACCCTTATGGCAGAAGGCAAAAAGGAAGTAAAGAGCCCCCTGATGAAAGTAAAAGAGGAAAGAGAAAAATCTGGCTTAAAACTCAACATTCAAAAACTGAGATCATGGCATCAGGTCCCATCACTTCATGGCAAATTGATGAAGAAACAATGGAAACCATGACAGAATTTATTTTCTTGAGCTCCAAAATCACTGCAGATGGTGACTATAGCCATGAAATTAAAAGATGCTCGCTCCTTGGAAGAAAAGTTATGACCAAGGTAGATAGCATATTAAAAAGCAGAGACATTACTTTGCTGACAAAGGTTCATCTAGTCAAAGCTATGGTTTTTCCAGTAGTCATGCAAGGATGTGAGAGTTGAGCCATAAATAAAGCTGAGCACCAAAAAGTTGATGCTTTTGAACTGTAGAGCTGGTGAAGACTCTTGAGAGTCCCTTAGATTGCAAGGAGATCAAACCAGTCCATCCTAAAGGAAATTAGTCCTGAATATTCATTGAAAGGACTGATGCTGAAGCTGAAAGTCCAATACTTTGGCCACCTGATATGAGGAACTGACTCATTGAAAAAGACCCTGATCCTGGGAAAGATTGAAGGCAGGAGGAGAAGGGGACGACAAAGGATGAGATTGTTGGGTGGCATCACCAACTCAATGGACATGAGTTTGAGCAAGCTCTGGGAGCTGATAATGGACAGGGGAGCCTGGCGTGCTGCAGTCCATGGGGTCGCAAACAGTCAGACACGACTGAGGGACTGAACACAACTAACCTAGATATATTAGCTCTTAAAAGTACTCAAAGATTCTTATTATTCCATATTCAATTTTTCAAGATGACATCACATTGTATTTAAACAAGAGTTATTTAATAAAACGTGTTTTAATAGACCATTTGAAGTGAATTTGGTGTTCAAGTAAAGTGTAAGACTTGACAGGAAAAGAGACACAATTCTTATATCCTTTGAAGATAATGAAACTTGGAAATGACATTACACTAATCAAAATAGAACTACATTAAAGCTGTAGTCATCATCAACAGAGATTATAAAGTGTGATAAATGACAGTCAAGCAAATTACGTATCTTGAAATTGGTACACAATAACAATGAGATCAATTACCACATTATAGAGTTCAAAATGATACCAAATACTATGATAAAAAACTAAATATTACCATTTAAGAGATTAAATTTTTGCATTCTTTTAATATCAATAGATAAACATCATGATGAAATTTCATCATTTTCAAGACTACAAAACTACTTGAACATTCTAGAAAACTTCTTGCAGAAATGCTCATAGTTGATTTCTAATTGGCTAAATTTCAGTGAGTGTCCTAACTGGCTGGCTCCAGATATACTTTAATGATAATATAATTTTATAAAGAAAAAAGAAACAGAAAACCTCCAAAACACTGTTTCTATTATATATAGCAAACACTTTGCTTTCATATATTCTACCAGCTAATTACCCATAATCATTTGGCTCATTTACTTATGTATATTTTTGCTTATGCTTGGGTATCAGCAAGGAAAAATACAAAGAAAACAAAATTTTCCTGTTTATTTTACCATGTAAGCATAGATATCTGCCACACAGAACTGACAAAACATGCTGGACATACTAAAGTGAAAAGAGGATAAAGGGTCTGGAGAAGGTAGAATTAAATGAGAAGAAAGTATTAGAACAATTCTCCTCCTCCTCCTCTTCCTTTTCTGTCTCTTTCTCCTCCACTACCTTCTCCTCCTTCTTGACCTTTATTTCATTTTTCTTTCTTTCCCTTCCTCTGTCTGCATCCCCTTCTTTTTCCTCTTTCTTCTTATTAATATACTTTGTTAATTTATATCATTAATATCATATCTTTCACATTAGCTGTTGAAAAGTTGTAAATTGGTGACATTAAAGTAGTTCCTAAAAGAATAATTTCCAATGTAATACTAGAATATATTTTCATTAGATTATAGTAAGTATGCTATCTTCAACTGACAGAGCAATACATAATGATGTAATTTAATCTCATTACCATTTTTTCAAGGTAAATTATTAAATTGTTCAAAGTAATTATTGGACACTGAATACATAAGTGTAACTCTCTTTCAGTGTGCATTAATCCTCCATAGTCATGTATAACCCACTTGTAATAGCAAGGAGTTAATTGAATGTTATAATTTGGATAAGCAATAGCTCTAAGGATGGCAGTTTCTCAGCCTATAATATGTTGGTCTTTCAGGAGAATGTGAGGAAAGGGTATTTGAGTAATGGAACTAATTTTGTAAATAAAACTTAGATGGCACCATTTTTCCTGGATAAAGCCACACTCTTTTTTTAACATTGCTTAAAATATTTCATAAAAACCTCACTTAGCCATCTCTGTCTCTTCTGTTTACTGTTCAGAAACACAGAGTGATGTCTTTAAAAACCACAATACAATCCTTGAAAACATAAAACAGAATGAGAAGTAAATGTAAACAAATTCAATCACCTATCTAAGTGTTCTGCTTATAGTATCCTAAGATTTTACACAGCTTCTGCTTTAAATGTTTTCAATGAAAGAAACTTGATAAAGTTTGCTATCTGTAATGATAGCTTTTCAAGTATTTAAAGACAGTCATGTCTTCCAAAATCCTCTCTTTCCAGACAATACATAAATTCTTCAAAAATTTAAAATTATTATTGGAAGAGATGCGTTTGGCATATTCTAAATTCAAAAAACAGATTCAAAATCTAGAAGATTTTGTAAAAGGCTTACGGTGGCAAAGTGTTAAAGAATCCACTTGTCAATGTTGGAGACTTGTAGAAGACAGAAGTTTGATCTCTGGATCACAGAGATCCCCTAGAGAAGAAAATGGCAACCCACTCCAGTATTCTTGCCTGGGAAATTTCATGGACAGAGGAGCCTGGCATGCTATAGTCCATGGGGTTACAAAAGAGTTTGATATGACTGGGCATGCATGCAAGGAATGCAAAAAATTTTTTTTGTTTCATTGAACATATGAATGTACTGTGAAATCATTTTCTTTTTATAGGCTGTTTTATTTAGTTTCAGGAAGTACCAAGGCATTTTTATACCATATTTCTGTAAATATTAGGCTGATTTTGTTATTATAATGATAATGTATATTTACTAATCTTTAAGGTTTTTTATTTTAAATTTATTTATTTTAATTGGAGGCTAATTACTTTGCAATATTGTATTGGTTCTGCCACACATCAACATGAATCTGCCACGGGTGTACACGTGTTCCCCATCCTGAACCCCCGTCCCATCTCCTTCCCTGTACCATCCCTCCGGGTCATCCTAGTGCACCAGCCCCAAGCGTCTTGTATTGAACCTGGACTGGTGATTTGTTTCTTATATGATATTATACATGTTTCCATGCCAATCCCCCAAATCGTCCCACCCTTTCCCTCTCCCACAGAGTCCAAAAGACTGTTCTATACATCTGTGTCTCTTTTGCTGTCTCACATACAGAGTTATCATTACCATCTTTCTAAATCCTGTATATATGCATTAGTATATTGTATTGGTGTTTTTCTTTCTGGCTTACTTCACTATGTATAATAGGCTCCAGTTTCATCCACCTCATTAGAACTGATTCAAATGTATTCTTTTTAATGGCTCCATTGTCTATATGTACCACAGCTTTCTTATCCATACATCGGCTGATGGACATCTAGGTAACTTCCATGTCCTGGCTATTATAAATAATGCTGTGATGAATATTGGGGTACACGTGTCTCGTTCAATTCTAGTTTCCTCAGTGTGTATGCCCAGCAGTGGGATTGCTGGGTCATAAGACAGTTCTGTTTAAAGTTTTTTAAAGAATTTCCACTCTGTTTAAGGGTTTTTAAAAACACTGGTAGCTCATCAGGTTTAAAGTATTTCCTATAGGACTGGATCAGTTAACTGGAGGAGTGCATGGCAACCCACTCCAGTATTTTCGTCTGGAGAATACCCATGGACAGAGGAGCCTGGCGGGCTACAGTTCCTGGGGTTACAAAGAGTCACACATGACTGAGTGACTAAGCACAGCACAGATTAAATAACATTTTAACCTTAAGTCTTTTATTGCACCCATGAGGTACACTAATATGTCAATCAAATCCTCTTCATGTGTCTTGAAAATATAAGACAATTGTCAGCTATGCTATAGTTTTTTAAGTTCAAAATCCTGCTGAATCAGATCTCACCTCTCTACCAGTATCTCTATTTCTGGAGGTTTGATCCCTTAGAAAATCAGCATAATAGATGAGTTGGAAATAGATGAGAAAACAAGAATCTTCAGTAGTAGACTCAGAGAGAAGATTGGGCATAGAAAAGTCACAGGTGCTGTACAGATATAAGAGCAGAACTGAAATAGAAAAAGCAGCTCATCCCTCTTCTTTATAACAGCAGACAATTTTGCAAAATTTGCCTTTCTCAAACAGGAATAACAGAAAGTGGAAATGAATGATAATAGCATTAAAAGTAAAGAGGAATATATAAAGATTTTGATAGCCTATTTTCTCTGCTTTCCACATCTATCTTAGATTGCCACAAGCCCCTACTATCTGTCCACAGCTGCTACTGCAGCAGATCATTCAGGCTGACCATTGTCATTTCCTAAATTATTATTCTCTACATTCATAGCTATATATTGTCACCCTGCTTATTTAACTTATATGCAGAGTACATCATGAGAAATGCTGGGCTGGAAGAAACATAACCTGGAATCAAGATTACTGGGAGAAATATCAATAACCTCAGATTATGTAGATGACACCACAAATAGAGGAACCACAAAATTTGTCAGAAAACAATTAATAAGAAGGTGTTATTAAATCTTCATCAATGAATAATTAATTTAAATGTAAATGCAATAAATTTGCCAATCGAAAGGCACAGTGTGGCTGGATGGATAAATGAACAATACCCAACGATATGCTGCCTTGGGTTTCTCTTACCTTGGGCATAGGGTAGAGGAAACCCAGGTAAGATGGTAGGTGCTGCAAGAGTGCATCAGAGGGCAGACACACTGAAACCATACTTATAGAAAAGTAGTCATTTTAATCACACTAGGACCACAGCCTTGTCTAACTCAATTAAACTAAGCCATGCCCGTGGGGCAACCAAAGACAGGCGGGTCATGGTGGAGAGAGCTGAAAAATATGGTCCACTGGAGAAGGGAATGGCAAACCACTTCAGTATTCTTGCCTTGAGAATCCCATGAACAGTATGAAAAGGCAAAATGGTAGGATACTGAAAGAGGTACTCCCCAGGTGGGTAGGTGCCAAATATGCTACTGGAGGTCAGCGGAGAAATAACTCCAGAGAGAATGAAGGGATGGAGCCAAAGCAAAAACAATACCCAGCTATGGATGTGACTGGTGATAGAAACAAGGTCCGATGCTGTAAAGAGCAATATTGCATAGGAACATGGAATGTCAGGTCCATGAATAAAGGCAAATTGGAAGTGGTCAAACAGGAGATGGCAAGAGTGAAAGTCTAGGAATCAGCGAACTAAAATGGACTGAAATGGGTGTATTTATTCAGATGACCATTATATCTACTACTGCAGGTAGGAATCCCCCAGAAGAAATGGAGTAGCCATCATGGTCAACAAGAGAGTCCGAAATGCAGTACTTGAATGCAATCTCAAAATCGACAGAATGATCTCTGTTCGTTTCCAAGGCAAACGATTCAATATCACAGTTATCCAAGTCTATGCCCCAACGAGTAACACTGAAGAAGCTGAAGTTGAACGGTTTTATGAAGACCTACAAGACCATTTAGGACTAACACCAAAAAAAGACATCCTTTTCATGATAGGGGACTGGAATGCAAAAGTAGGAAGTCAAGAAACACCTGGAGTAACAGGCAAATTTGGCCTTGGAATGTGGAATGAAGCAGGGCAAAGACTAATAGAGTTTTGCGAAGATAATGCACTGGTCATAGCAAACACCCTCTTCCAACAACACAAGAGAAGACTCTACACATGGACATCACCAGATGGTTAACACCAAAATCGGATTGATTATATTCTCTGCAGCCAAAGATGGAGAAGCTCTATACAGTCAACAAAAACAAGACCAGGAGCTGACTGTGGCTCAGATCACAAACACCTTATTACCAAATTCAGACTCAAATAGAAGAAAGCAGGGAAAACCGCTAGACCATTCAGGTATGAGCTAAATCAAATCCCTTATGATTATACAGTGGAAGTGAGAAATAGATTTAAGGACCTAGATCTGATAGATACAGTGCCTGATGAACTATGGAATGAGGTTCGTGACACTGTACAGGAGAAAGGGATCAAGACCATCCCCATGGAAAAGAAATGCAAAAAACAAAATGGCTATCAGGGGAGGCCTTACAAATAGCTTTGAAAAGAAGAGAAGTGAAAAGCCAAGGAGAAAAAGAAAGATATGAGCATCTGAATGCAGAGTTCCAAAGAATAGCAAAAAGAGATAAGAAAGCCTTCTTCAGTGATCAATGCAAAGAAAAAGAGGAAAAGAAAAGAATGGGAAAGACTAGAGATCTCTTCAAGAAAATTAGAGATACCAAGGGAACATTTCATGCAAAGATGGGCTCGATAAAGGACAGAAATGGTCTGGACCTAACAGAAGCAGAAGATGTTAAGAAAAGATGGCAAGAATACACAGAAGAACTGTACAAAAAAGATCTTCACGACCTGGATAATTACAATGGCGTGATCACTCATCTAGAGCCAGACATCCTGGAATGTGAAGTCAAGTGGGCCTTACAAAGGATCACTACGAACAAAGCTAGTGGAGGTGATGGAATTCCAGTTGAGCTATTTCAAATCCTGAAAGATGATGCTGTGAAAGTGCTGCACTCAATATGTCAGCAAATTTGGAAAATTCAGCAGTGGCCACAGGACTGGAAAAGGTCAGTTTTCATTCCAATCCCAAAGAAAGGCAATGCCAAAGAATGCTCAAACTACCGCACAATTGCACTCATCTCACACGGTAGTAAAGTAATGCTCAAAATTCTCCAAGCCAGGCTTCAGCAATACGTGAACTGTGAACTCCCTGATGTTCAAGCTGGTTTTAGAAAAGGCAGAGGAACCAGAGATCAAATTGCCAACATCCGCTTGATCATCAAAAATGCAAGAGAGTTCCAGAAAAACATCCATTTCTGTTGTATTGACTATGCCAAAGACTTTAACTGTGTGGATCACAATAAACTATGGAAAATTCTGAAAGAGATGAGAATACCAGACCACCTAACCTGCCACCTGAGAAATCTGTATGCAGGGCAGGATGCAACAGTTAGAACTGGACATGGAACAACAGACTGGTTCCAAATAGGAAAAGGAGTACATCAAGGCTGTATATTGTCACCCTGCTTATTTAACTTAGATGCAGAGTACATCATGAGAAACACTGGGCTGCAAGAAGCACAAGCTGGAATCAAGATTGCTGGGAGAAATATCAATAACTTCAGATATGCAGAGGACACCACCCTTATGGGACAAAGTGAAGAGGAACTAAAAAGCCTCTTGATGAAAGTGAAAGAGGAGAGTGAAAAAATTGGCTTAAAGCTCAACATTCAGAAAACGAAGATCATGGCATCTGGTCCCATCACTTCATGGGAAATAGATGGGGAAACAGTGGAAACAGTGTCAGACTTTATTTTCTGGGACTCCAAAATCACTGTAGATGGTGACTGCAGCCATGAAATTAAAAGATGCTTACTCCTTGGAAGAAAAGGTATGAGCAACCTAGATAACATATTGAAAACAGAGACATTAATTTGCCAACAAAGGTCCGTCTAGTCAAGGCTATGGTTTTTCCATTGGTCATGTATGGATGCAAGAGTTGGACTGTGAAGAAAGCTGAGTGCCGAAGAATTGATGCTTTCGAACTGTGGTGTTGGAGAAGACTCTTGATAGTCCCTTGGACTGCAAGGAGAGCCAACCAGTCCATTCTAAAGGTGATCAACCCTGGGTGTTCTTTAGAAGGAATGATGCTAAAGCTGAAACTCCAGTACTTTGGCCACCTCATGCGAAGAGTTGACTCATTGGAAAAGACTCTGATGCTGGGAGGGATTGGGGGCAGGAAGAGAATTGGACGACAGAGGATGAGATGGCTGGATGGCATCACTGACTCGATGGACGTGAATCTGAGTGAACTCCAGGAGTTGGTGATGGACAGGGAGACCTGGCATTCTGCGATTCATGGGGTTGCAAAGAGTCGGACAAGACTGAGTGACTGATCTGATCTGATCTGATGTTAAGTAAATCAGTAAGATAGAGAAAACACTGTATACTCTCACTCATAATTTGAATTAAAAAAATCAAACTCATAGCAAGATAGAGTTTAACAGTGGTTATCAAGAGTTAGAGGTTGTGGAAGATGAAGAGATGAAAATCAAGGGGCACAAGCCTTCAGTTATAAGATGAATAAGCTCTGAGGATCTAATGTACACCATGGTGATTATAATTAATAATACTGTGTTATATACTCGAAATTTTCCAAGAGTAAACTTTAACTACTCTTTTCACACACAGACATATACACATACACAGAAGGAAACTTTATACTATAGTTCTGTTAATTAACCTGATTGTGGTAATCACTTCATAATGCATACTTATGCTAATTCATCACATTTTACACTTTAAATGTGTATATTTTATTTGTTAATTATACTTCATTAAAGGCAAACACTTTAAAAAAAATAAAATAATAGGGACTAAATGGCTTTCTTTTTTTCCTCTCTCTCCCTAAATTGATCCACATCATTTTCCAACAGCTCCCAAGAAGTAATAAATAAAAGTGGAAATACATTCAGGTGTATTCATGTCAATGTATGGCAAAACCAATACAATATTGTAAAGTCAAATAAAAATAAATAAATAAATAAGAGAAAAGGAGAGAACAAGGAATGTACCTTTTTAAAAAAAAATTTTAACTGGGGGCTAATTACTTTACAATATTGTAGTGGCTTTTTCCACATATTGACATGAATCAGCCATGACATGAATTCCCATCTTGAACCCCCCCCCCCCCCCCCCCCCC